>NC_081345.1:60958738-60996982 GCF_029784015.1 Lycium ferocissimum | reverse complement strand
TGTTTTATGAAATATTTTGGTGTTGATAATGATGTTGTTGATATTAGGGTTTCTATTGTTGTTGTTTTGTTGGTATTGTGATTTCGGGCTAGGGATATAAACGGGGAGATGTCTTTTGCCCGAATTTATTAAATTCTAGAAAGATTTAATTTGAAGGATTAAGGCAAAGACATGAAGATGAGCTTAACAATAGTATAACTTCTCTTGATTGTAGACTTGCGAGTTCGAGAAGTAGAAGTTGGGCGAATAGATAAGCTTCAAGGTATGTTAAGGCTTTCCATTTCTTTCATTTTGGCATGATCCTATGACATGAGAGAACAATAAGTAATCGAGTCTCCATATCATTCTACTCTTAGAAGTACTAGGAGCATCTCAGTTCTTGATGATCCTGTACCCTTCTATTATGATTATTCCTTCTGTTCATGGGTCCTAAATATTGTATCATGATAATGTTAGTTTATGCATTACATTCATTTGCATACATGCATATTGACCCGTGACCAGAAGGTGTTATATATGCGTATATTATGTATATTATATATATATATATATATATATATATATATATATATATATATATATATATATATATATATATATATATATATATATATATATGGGGTATGGAAAAAGGGCGAGGCGTTATATACGCATTACCACCGATCAGCTGGTGCATATGATGATGATTATTATGCCCGAAAGGGCCATTATGTTATTATGCCCGAAGGGGCTGCCTGAAGAGGTCATTATGCTATTATGCCCGAAGGGGCCTATATGGGATATGGATCGGGCCGTACGTTCCACGACACTATGACCTATGCATATCATACGCCCGCGAGAGCATTTTCGCAAGCGTACATATATAGATGCATTCACGCGGACATGTTCGTATAATTAGGCTTACGGTACGCATTCGGTCGCCACTTTAGTTTACGAGTTTCAGATTTGCTTTATGACTCCTATGTGTATGTTACTCTCCTGCCTTACATACTTGGTACATTTTTCATACTGACTCCCCTATTGCTCCGGGGGCTGCGTTCATGCCCGCAGGTTCAGATAGCCAGTAAGACAGATTGCATTCTTAGGTTGCTTCTTCAGCTTGACAGTGGAGCACTTTCCTCTAACTGCGGATTTGCCGTCTAGACCTCGGTATATTTGATGTTTATGGGTGTAGGGGGGCCCCGTCCGTCCGCAAGATGTCCAAGATGTCAAGAGAGGCTCGTAGACACTTATATTCGGGCGGACGTATGACTCGCTCAAAGCACTTGTTTGGTTATATAGTTTTATGGGTAGCCTTGTCGCGCTTGTACCCCTTAGTTTAGTGATGCATGTATGTATATACCTTTCGAGGGCGGTGACTCTCCGCCTTATGATACCTATCGATCAGATTATGTTGTGAGTGCCCTCGTGTGGCCCGTAATGAGCATGAGTGCATGTTATGTATGTATTGTGGCATCTAGGAGGTCAGCTTCTGGGTGTCCATCATAGACCTCTGGTTGGGCTGTGACACCCTAGAAGCAACATTCTTCCTCACCCTCTCGGGTTTACGGGGTCCGGGTCTTGTCAAATCTTCACTAATATAGTGAAAAATATTGGGAGAGAATATATTAGGGTTTTCTGATTTTGGAAGGAGGAAAAAATATGAAATAGGGTCGTGGACCACCTATTTATACTTAGAAGCGAAAAAGGCTACAGCGCCTGCAGATGCAAGGATGCGGGATCTTATCGACGCCGCACATCGACGGTCCATCGACCATGTCGATGACCCGTCGACGATGACTGGTGTCCGGCAGATTTTTCTGGTTTAGTTCAGATCGCGTCGATTCGATTTGCTTAACTTTTATCTCTTATAAATGGCATGGAATAACTGCTAGTACCCTTGTACTCGGGGTAAGACATTTTCTACCTCCAAACTCGGGCTCGGGTCTCTATTCCAAGGGCATACCCGACTAGGAAACCATAAGTTCTACTACTACAAATACGAGGGGTGTAACATCATGATCTCCTTATGTCTAGGTCATTCATCAACTACACTTGATGACCTGACTTCATTCCTCCACTGCATTTGTTGACTCTGATGTAACATGTAATCATGCTTGTGCTATTTCTCAATGAACTACTCTCAAGGACTGAGTCATCATTATATCATTGGCCTATACTTGTCTGCATCTGTCTCCTTGATGGAACATGTATTTGGACCAGTTCCATTTTACTGTGCTTCTTTAATTATTGCATCCCCCTTGCTCAGCATCTGTCTATGTGATAAACCATGTATGTTGATGGTTCACTTTGTCTCTAGTCTGCTTCACTACACTTGTCTTTGTATTGACACACATTCTTGCATTGCGAGTTCATGTGCATGTGTATTCTCTCTGCTGTAGCCTTTGTGCAATGGAATATGTCTATAAACCTGTTCTAACCATCCTGTGCTGCTTGCCATTTTAGTTCAGTAGAACCTCTGCTTCGTCTCAACCTGTCTAGCATTTTCAATTACTTTGTGAATTATCACATATATCTAGACCTGGATTATTTATTGTGATTTCTTGCTTGGAGCATTACTATCATTTCTCCATCATGCCTAGTTTACTTTTTCCAAGTCTTTGCTTTGTCAAGCATCAAAACTTCACTCATTACTCTCTGCCATCAACTACCATAATTGAGAATCAAAAACTGCAAGAGATGAAAGAAAACACTCAAGGTAAGAGGACTTTTATATTCTCCATGTTCAAATCCTGGAGAATCATTTTTATATAACACCAGTTACTTGTTTTGCAGGTATTATATACATATACACAAAAAAACAAACAGATGTACTTCGTGGATGAGTCACATAACAGGAAAGGTCATGATTTATTTTTCGACTTACTCCTACGTGGCATCAAATTAGGGAGCATCAATGTTCACATAAGGTACACACTTAACACAGAAATCAGAGCAAGAGCAACAACATTGACGGGAAACCATAAAAACATTGCAATGGAAATCACATATACTGCATCGACAGGCAGAAACAGTGGATATTGAGGAAAACACATGTTTGTAGGAATATACTGAATCGACGGGGGATTGAGGGATGTGTGGTATTAGCACTGTCAGGTGCTCATTCCGTAGCTCTAAACCCTATGGATTTCAGTATCAACTCAAAACATGTGAAGGCACATTTAAGCTTGATACTTGAATAGACTCAATGAGGTAACGAAGATGAAGGTGAAAAGGAATACATACCTCTGAAGAATTGACAAATACAACGCATGTACTTTCTATTTTTTAGGGGATGGGACAAATTACAACTCGATTTGCCCAAATTGGAAAAATAGTTTCAACAGACTTGGCGAGGTGAAGAAAATGATTGACAAAATGATATATAACGAATAGAATAAACACATCTTCAATTTCAAAAGATGGAGAACAAATTTCATTTGGGTATTGGCCAGCATTTACCCAGAAGTGAAGATGAAGATCGTGAGAGAGAAGACTATTTTAAAGATATGAAATATAGTTAGTAAGGGCAGTGTTGTAATTTTCTATAGTTAGTTAGCTAGTATTAAATATCCTAAAGTTAGTTGGTTAAGTGTGGATCAAGTGTTAAGGCATCAGGCTATATATATAGCCATGTATATCAAAGATATACATCACAACTTTTACACTAAATATATGAAAATGTTCTCTCTACAAATTCTCATCTCTTTCAATTACAAAGTTTCTTCATTACTTTCATGGTATCAGAGCATTTCCAGCTATTCTTGCTTAGAGAAGATCGATTCTAAGGGTTCTTTGTGTTTTGATTCATCTTGTGATAATCTGAGCTAAATTTGCAATTATTTCTGTGTTTCTCTATTTCGCTTCCGCAAAGCACAAGATCAAGAAATCTTGATTGAATCTGTTCTTGAAAATCATGTCAGTGACAATAGAAAATCTGAGAATTTCTTAAGAATAAACACGAGTTGATGCTAATCGAGGGGTTAATAATGGGTCAAATTCGATTCCAATAGTTAACAATGGTGGAAACATCTCTACTGTACAAGGTATTAACTATAATAATCCCTTGTACTTAAGTCCTACTGATCATCAGTAATAAGCATAATTTCGTTTCAATTACTAGGAAATTGAGATCTATACACTATGGACTAGATCAATTGAACTTGCTCTTTTAGGTAGAAACAAGAGAAGGTCAATTGATGGTTCATGTAAAAAGGAAATATACAGTGAAGAATTGTGGGGACAATGCAAACTAGTAAATGCAATTGTCCTTTTTTAGTTGATGAATGATATGTCTAAAAGTATTATTGGAGGAGTTGCTTTTGCTTCAAATGCATATGTTTTGTGGGAAGACTTAAGGAAAAGATTAATAGGGTAGATGGTTCAAGAACATTTAGTCTTCATAAAGAAATTGTTACATTGCAATACGGGACGATATCAGATTCGTGTACTACACAAAACTCGAAAGGCTTGTGGGATGAGTATTGTCACGACCCAACAAGAGGGCCATGACGAGTACCGAGCCGACATCAGCACCACTCATTATGCTAATCCTCATACCCAACCCGAACATGCATAATCTCGAAGGCATACATATATATATATATATATATATATATATATATATATATATATATATATATATATATATATATATATATATATATATATATATATATATATATACATATATATACATACATATATATATATACACACATATATATATATATATACACATATATATACAACATAAGCCCTCATGGCTACAAAAATGATATCCAAGATATACACCGATATAGCCATAAGACATCCACTACCAACGCATCCATATCTACGAGCCTCTACTAGAGTACAGAAATATAAGGATGGGACAGGACCCCGTCATACCCAAGTATATATACATAAAAGAATATGACCTCAAGTCGCACCTCCAGAGTAGTGGAGTGCTTCTGTGAATCTGCTGATAATCTCCTACGGGTCGGCACCGTCTCTCTATCTACTTGTGGGCATGAACACAGCGTCCAAAAAAGAAAAGGACGTCAGTACGAAAAGTGTACTGAGCATGTAAGGCATGAATAATACTAACATAATAAAGAAATGATGAAACATGAGGCGAAGATATAACCTGCTTAGCTTTTAACGGAAAACACATGTTATGCATATCAAATATACCATCACCGTTAACTCGCGTCCGAGTAACTATCACACGCCGTCCACTAGTGGTGTCATGTCCGGCTATCTAGGCACAGTATTATCTTAGGCTGCTCGCCTTAGCGGTGTCATGCCTGGCCCTCTAGGCACGGTGTAATCATAAGCCGCCCGCCTTCGCGGTGTCATGCCCGGCCCTCTAGGCACGGTGTAATCTCATCATTATATACTTACAATAAAGCATGCATTAGAACTCAAATACAAACTATAACTCTATCGGGGTGACGTAAGGTCGAGAACCCCCGATTCCATTATGGAGTAGTCACGATCATCATGCCTCACCTTGAAGGAACTAGCATTATAAGGTGAGTCTAGCAACAATGAATAACATCAAAGAATCATGTAAGGATCACTAGCTTCGTAAAAGTATCATATCATGAGCTTTAGAATCTCTAGACTTAGACTCATCATCATCATTATCATATTTGTAACATATCTCTTAACTTTATCTCATGAGAAGTTCTTCATAAACATAGACTCATAGTTTCCGGAATATGAGAACATCATGGAAAGTTAAAGGAAGTCATATTATAGGAGTCATGCCTTAGAAAAAGAAGAGACTAGCCTCACATACCTTTTTGCCTTTCTAACTTGCCGACTAAACGCTTCCTTCGAGGATCGTAATTCTACATTCAAAGGAATTCGTACTAGAATTAGATAATCGAAAGCATAATTGAGCTTAAGCTAAAGCTAAGGAAAATTGGGCAGCATCTCCTTTGTTTCTACAACTTTCTCCATATAATATAACAACTCCCAACATCAATAACAACATATCATAATATCGTAATCACTAAATGCGACAAGTTCGACATTAATCAATTCTGGAAATTCCTCTCAAAGTCATACGTAACCATAGCCATAATATGACACCACATTCATCCTCATATAATGCTTCTTCAATACTCTAAATACCATTTATAACGATATTATACTCATAACATCTCAAGAATTATGATTCATGTCAAACTACTTTTCAAGAATACCATTATTTCACAATTGAGCTCCATATTCTATCTTCTTCCATAATCTAAATATTTCAACCATTCAATATTCTTAATGACATGAAATGATCCTAAAACTCACCTTTTATTGTGTAGGATTGGGCGTTTAATGAAGGTTCTTCACTTGGAGAAAACCCTAGCTCCACTTCCAAAGAAATTTCTTGACTTCTAGCAACCCTAGAGAGCTTCCTTACACTTGATTTCCTTGGTTTGATGAAGTTGATCTTTGATTTGTCTTGAATTTAAGTGAGTGAATGGTGTGGAATGTTCTAGAGATTTAGAGAGAAGTGGAGAAGTTGGAAGAATGAAAAATTAGAAGTGTGAACACATTTTTATACTTGGAAAATAATTAGCCCGTCGGGAGTTATACGGACCCTTATACCGTTCGTATAATATTTACGCTCTGTATAAGTGACCGTATTTCACCATCAGGGAAATCATCTTTTCTGTTGGGTTATACGGACCCTTATACGGACCGTATGGAGTTATACGGACTGTATAAGTGGTCGTATAACTCCACTTTTCTGAAATTATCTCCGTCATTTCGTTTGATTTCCAATCCTTATGGAACCTTTTTAGCACTTGTTTAGCACTTCACTAACAACCTAAGGAGCATTATAACTTTTCCTCAAGACATTTATTAAATCAACATTAGCTCGGTACTTTGCAAACCCTTTTTCAAAACATGACTTATGCTTGACATTCTTCAACAAACTTTCTTCTCTTGCCTCAAATGTCTTTGGAATCCTAATTAGAACCGTTAAGTACTACTTCTTACCCTACGTTAGTCTATCTACCATACGATGACATGAAATTTTTTGAGGTGTAACACTCTTCCCCCCTTTAAGAACATTCGTCCTCGAATGTTAAGTTCTCGAGAATCCTACAAAAATTTCCCCAGAGCTTCCCTTGTAATATGGCGCTACCATCGTGTCACAACAGCCTACAATAACAACGCCTCACAGGGTTACAATACAATGGCAAGAAAATATGGTCACACACGACCAAAACCACTAAGCATTACATACCTCATAATATTGATGTCTCATCTTGAATCTCTTCCGGGGGTGGAAACAATTGCGGATATTTGGACCTTGTGTTTTCTTTCGCTTCCCAAGTCATTTCTTCTCAATTATTGTTTCGCCACAAGACTTTGACCGAAGCCACCTCTTTGTTTCTGAGCTTCCGCACTTGCCTATCTAATATGGCAATGGGCACCTCTTCATAAGCCAATTTCTCAGTAATCTGGACATCATCTATCGACATGATTCTAGTTGGATCTCCAACACATTTGCGGAGCATTGACACATGAAAGACTGGATGGACTGATTCAAGTTCTGGAGTTAAGTCCAGTTCATAAGCTACTTGGCCTATCTTGCGGACAATTTTATAAGGTCCAATGTATCGAGAACTTAATTTTCCCTTCTTGCCAAATTTCATCACGCCTTTCATCGGTGATACCTTCAGGAATACCCAATCATCAACTTAGAATTCTACGTCTCACTGACGGTTGTCCGCATAAGATTTCTACTGACTTTGGGCTGTCAATAATCGATCTAAGATAACCTTGATCTCTTCCACCGCTTGTTGAATCAACTCCGGACCTACTAGTTGTATCTCTCCTACCTCAAACCACCCAATTGGGGATCTACACTTTCTTCCATATAGAGCTTAATACTGGAATGATAGCTGTTGTTGTATGCAAATTCAATAAGAGGTAAGTGGTCATCCCAACTACCACCGAAATCTAGCACACATGCCCGTAACATATCTTCCAAGGTCTGAATAGTGCGTTCGGCTTACCCATTAGTTTGTGGATGGAACACTGTGCTAAGCGTTACCTGGGCACCCAAACCTTCTTGGAAAGACTTCCAAAATTTAGCTGTAAATTGTGCTCCTCTGTCAATAATAATAGACACTGGAACACCATGAAGTCACACTATCTCCTTAAGATACAACTTTACATAATCTTCTACCGAATATGTGGTTTTGACTGAAAGAAAATGAGCTAATTTCGTCAGTCTGTCCACTATCACCCATATAGAATCATACTTGGGTCGGAACAAGGCAATCCTACAATGAAATCCATGTTAATCACTTCCCATTTCCAAGTTGGAATTTCCATCGCTTGCAACAATCCTCCTGGCTTTTGATGCTCAATTTTCACTTGTTGACAATTTGGACATTGAGCTACAAATTCTGCTATGTCTTTCTTCATTCCATCCCAGTAATACATTAACTTGAGATCGTGATACATCTTTTTCACTCCTAGGTGAATGGAATACCAAGAATAATGAGCTTCTTCTAGAATCCGACGACGTAGTCCCGCAACATTTGGAACACATAGCCTATGTCGGTACCAAAGAACTCCATCTGTAGAAACTTCAAATGGCGACTTCTCTTTCTCATGAAATGTATCTCTATAGTGGCTCAACTGGGAGTTTTCATATTGGTGCTTTCTCACCTCCATATCTAAGAACGAAATAGCTGGGTTGTGAATACCAATTCCTGCATTGCACAATCAATTAGACGAACTCCGAGGTAGGCTAGCTGGTAAAGCTCACGGATTAATTCTTTATTTTTACGAAGGGACCTCACATAGACTACCCATTGATTTGCGGCTAAGGGCATCAGCTACTACATTCGCCTTTCCGGGGTGGTATAAAATACTCACATCATAATCCTTCAGTAGTTCTAACTACCACCTTTGCCGTAGATTTAACTCCTTCTGTTTGAAGATATATTGGAGACTCTTGTGATCTGTATAAATATCAACATGAACGCCATACAAATAGTGTCTCCACATCTTTAGTGCATGAACAACCGCAGCCAATTCAAGATCATGGGTCGGATTGTTCTTCTCATGTTTCCACAACTGCCGGGAAGCATGGGCAATGACCTTACCGTGCTGCATCAACACACAACCTAACCCAACACCAGAGGCATCACAATACACAATATAACCGTCTAGTCCTTCTGGGAGTGTCAGTACTAGGGCTGAAGTTAATCTATCCTTCAATTCCTGGAAACTGCTTTCACAAGCATCAGTCCACTGGAATTTCGCTGATTTCTGAGTTAACTTCGTCAATGGTGCTGAAATGGAAGAAAACCCTTCCACAAATCTTCTATAATAACCTTCCAATCCCAGAAAGCTACGGACTTCTGTAGGCATAGTAGGCCTTGACCAAGTCTTCACAACCTCAATCTTTTGAACATCTACTCGAATGCCATCAGCTGAGATAATATGGCCCAGAAAAGTCACAAAATTTAGCCGAAACTCGCATTTTGAAAATTTTGCATACAATTCTCGAGTCCGAAGAACTCCATGGACAATACGCAAGTGGTCTGCATGCTCCGTTTCTGACTGAGAATACACTAAGATGTCATCGATGAGCACGATCACAAATAGGTCTAGAAAGGGCCTGAATACATTATTCATCAGATTCATAAACACCGCCGGAGCATTAGTCAACCCAAATGACATCACCCGAAACTCATAATGGCCGTATCTTGTTCTGAAAGCCATTTTAAGAATACCTTCTTCACTAACTCTTACTTGGTGATACCCCGATCATAGATCAATTTTGGAAAACCATTTGGCACCCTGCAATTGGTCAAACAAGTTATCGATTCTTGGAAGCGGATATTTATTCTTTATCGTCACCTTGTTCAGCTGCCTATGGTTAATGCACATCCGTAGGGAACCATCTTTATTTCTCACAAATAGGACAGGTGCTCCCCACGGTGATGAACTGGGCCTAATGAATCCCTTCTCGAGCAAGTCTTTCAGTTGCGCCTTCAGCTCCTTCAACTCTGCAGGTGCCATTCGGTAAGGAGGAATAGATATAGGCTTGGTGTCCGGAAACACATCAATAGCAAAGTCAATCTCTCTTTCCGGAGGAAGGCCTGGAAGTTCATCTGGAAATACATCCAGAAATTCATTTACTATCGGGACGGATTGAAAAGTCGGTGGTTTTGCGTCGGTGTCATGAACTCGGACTAGATGGTAAATATAGCCTTTGGCGATCATCTTCCTTGCCTTAAGGTAGGAAATAAACCTACCTCTTGGAGATGCTGTATTACCTTTCCATTCAAGTACGGGTTCTCTCAAGAATTGGAACCGGACTATTTTCGTTCTACAATCCACATTAGCATAAAAAGAAGCCAACCAATTCATGCCCATAAACACATCAAAATCTAACATTTCCAGCTCAATTAAATCAGCAATAGTCTGATGATTACATACCACCACCACACAATTTTTGTATACTTGTCTAGCTATTACGGGATCACCAACCAGAGTGGATACCTCAAAAGGTTTAATTGGCTTGGGTTTCACCCCAATACGGTCAGCAATATATGGAGTAATATAAGACAGCGTAGAACCTGGATCAATCGATGCATAAACGTCATGAGAGAATATGGATAGTATACCTGTGACTACATCCGGGGAGGACTCAAGATCCTGACGTACGCTAGAGCATAAATACGGGGTTGGGTGCCACCTGAACTGGACGCTCCCTTTTTGCCCCTACCGCGGCCTGTGAAAATCTAGGGAGTCTGCCCTATCGGGCGCACAGATGAGGAAGAACCGGCTGCGGATCCTGTGGGCTGAACCCCACCTCTACCGTACCTCGAGGGATAATCACACATCACGTGCCCAGTCTGTCCACAAACATAGCAAGCATCTAAACCTTGGCGACACGGGCCCGAATAACTTTCTGCACTGACTACATCGTGGGACCGATGGTCTCCTCTGACTATAATCACCTCCAAACTGGGAACCCGAAGCTCTCGAGCTCTGACCCTGTCCTGAATGAATGGGGAGGTCAAATCTCCTACCAGCAAATCGAGAATACTGTTGCTGACCCCATCTATACTCACTACTAGCAGATCTGGCCCTCTTACTCTGCCTTCTATCAATATCGCGCTCACCCCTTTGCGGATGTTGATGCTCTTCTAAGTTCTGGGCATGGGCTTGACTATGGGAAATATCCATCCCCTCTTGCAATGAAGTTGTCAAGCAATCTTTGAACAAATGTGGCCCTAAGGCACTCATAAATCTGTGTACTCTATCTCCCATATCGGCTACCATAGTGGAAGCATACTGGGCCAATGAATTGAAACGGAGACTATACTCCCGAGCACTCATATTCCCTTGCTTTAGATTGAAACCTGTCAGTACGGGCCCTTCGAACCTCGGGTGGCAAATAGTGATGAAGGAAAGCATCTACAAATTCCTACTAAATCGGGGGATGTGCATTTTCCTTCCTCGAAGATATCCAACTATTATACCATAGAACCGCTACATCCCGGAGTCTATAAGATGCCAACTCCACTGATGATCCTCAACGTCCTCAATATCTCATCTATAAAACTGCAAGGGTCTCTGTCTCGCTTCGAATTCAAAAATTTTGGGGGATTTAAACTCATGAAATCACCTGCCCTTGCACTAGTGGCCCTATCACCAGGAACCGTACTCTGCCGCTGAGCCTGAGCGGCAACTAGCTGTGTCAATAGATGAATAACCTCAGTTATTTGTTGACCCGAAGAACCCGGTGGAGGAACTGGAGGCATAGGAGCCGAAGCTGAAGCCCCCACTTGTTCTTCGAGAATAGGCGGAGTGTGAGAGGTATTGGATGGAGCCTCATTATGAGATTCACCTTATGCCTCATTATGAGATTCACCTTCTTTTATATTTGTTGGTGGCTCCCTTTCCTCCCGCCTTTCTGTCGTAGCCTTGCCCTTCTGGGCGGCTGTGGCTTTTTTCTTTACCGGCATCGCTGAAATCATAACGCACAATCAGGAAGAGAAAATCTTATAACACAGCTCTATGGCACGATCTAATAAGAAGAAGAATGGTCATTTTTCCTAAATGCCCGTAGCCTCTTGTTTATAAGTGTGGCGCACTTCACACCCATAAATGAGACTCTGCTAGACACGGCTCGTAGACACACCCTAGGATGGAACTGCTCTGATACCACTTTTGTCACGACCCGACTAGAGGTTCATGACGGGTACCCGGAGCTGACTACCGAGCACCACTCATTATGCTAATCCTCATACCCAACCTGAACATGCACAATCTCGAAGGCAACATATACATATATATATACACACATAAGCCCTCATGGCTACAAAAATGATATACAAGATATACACCAATATATCCATAAGACATCCACTACCCACGCATCCATATCTACGAGCCTCTACTAGAATACTGAAACATAAGGACGGGACAAGACCCCATCATACCCAAGTATATATATACAAAAGAATATGACCGCAAGTAGCACCTCCAGAGTAGTGAAGTGCTCCTGTGAATCCGCTGATAATCTCCTACGGGTCAAGACTGACCGTCTCCCTGTGGGCATGAACACAACATCCAAAAAAGAAAAGGATGTCTGTGCGAAAAGTGTACTGAGCATGTAAGGCATGACTAATACTAACATAATAAAGAAATGATGAAACATGAGGCGAAGATATAACCTGCTTAGCTTTTAATGAAAAACACATGTTATGCATATCAAATATACCATCATCGTTAACCCGTGTCCGGGTAACTATCACACGCCGTCTACTAGTGGTGTCATGTCCGGCCATCTAGGCACGGTGTTATCTTAGGCCGCCGGCCTTAGCGGTGTCATGCCCGGCCCTCTAGGCACGGTGTAATCTCATCATTATATACTTACCATAAAGCATGCATTAGAACTCAAATACAAACTATAACTCTATTGAGGTGACGTAAGGTCGAGAACCCCTGATTCCATTATGGAGTAGTCACTATCATCATGCCTCACCTTGAAGGAACTACCATTATAAGGTGAGTCTGGCAACAACGAATAACATCAAAGAATCGTATAAGGATCATTAGCTTCGTAAAAGTATCATATCATGAGCTTTAGAATCTCTAGACTTAGACTCATCATCATCATTATCATATTCGTAACATATCTCTTAACTTTATCTCATGAGAAGCTCTTTATAAACATCGACTCATAGTTTCCAAAATATGAGAACATCATGGAAAGTTAAATGAAGTCATATTATAGGAGTCATGCCTTAGAAAAAGAAGGGACTAGCCTCACATACCTTTTCTCCTTTCTAACTTGCCGACTAAACACTTACTTCCAAGTTCGTAATTCTACATTCAAGGGAATTCGTACTAGAATTAGATAATCCGAAACATACTTGAGCTTAAGCTAAAGCTAAGAAAAATTGGGCAGCATCTCCTTTGTTTGTACAACTTTCTCCATATAATATAATAACTCCCAACATCAATAACAACATTCATAATATCGTAATCACTAACTGCGACAAGTTCGACATTAACCAATTCTGAAAATTCCTCTCAAAGTCATACGTAACCATATCCATAATATGACACCACATTCATTCTCATATAATGCTTCTTCAATACTCTAAATACCATTTATAGCGATATTATACTCATAACATCTCAAGAATTATGATTCATGTCAAACTACTTTTCAAGAATACCATTATTTCACAATTGAGCTCCATATTTTACCTTCTTCCATAATCTAAATCTTTCAACCATTCAATATTCTTAATGACATGAAATGATCATAAAAATCACCTTTGATTGTGTAGGACTAGGCGTTTGATGAAGGTTCTTCACTTGGAGAAAACCCTAGCTCCATTTCCAAAGAAATTTATTGACTTCTAGCAACCCTAGAGAGCTTTCTTACACTTGATTTCCTTGGATTGATGAAGCTGATCTTTGATTTGTCTTGAATTTATGTGAGTGAAGGGTGTGGAATGTTCTAGAGATTTAGAGAGAAGTGGAGAAGTTAGAAGAATAAAAAATTAGAAGTGGGAACACATTTTTATACTTGGAAAATACTCAGCCCGTCGGGAGTTATACGAACCCTTATACGGTCCATATAAGTGGCCGTATTTCATCATCTGGGAAATCATCTTTTCTGTTTGGTTATACGGACCCTTATGCGAACCGTATAAGTGGCCGTATAACTCCACTTTTCTGAAATTATCTCCGTCATTTTGTTTGATCTCCAATCCTTATGGAACCTTCTTAGCACTTGTTTAGAACTTCACTAACAACCAAAGGAGCGTTATAACTTTTCCTCAAGACATTTATTAAATCAACATTAGCTCGGTACTTTGCAAACACTTTTTCAAAACACGACTTATGCTTGACATTCTTCGACGAACTTTCTTCTCTTGCCTCAAATGTCTTTGGAATCCTAATTAGAACCGTTATGTACTACTTCTTACTTGTAGAAATATCATATACTTCTTATCCTGCGTTAGTCTATCTACCATACGACGACATGAAATTTTTTGAAGTGTAACAAGTATGATGCATTAATACCAGCTCCAGGAATGGTGTCAAAGGAGTTTGTGGCACATCTTAATAGACAAAAGTTGTATTAGTTTCTGGTGGGGTTAAATGACTCATATCAACAAGAAAGAAGCCAAATCTTGTTGATGAGTCCACTACCAAATGTGAATCAAGCTTATGGTATGATAGTTGAGGATGAAGGTCAGAAATTTGTGAGTACAAGTAGTGGAAATCTTTGAATAAACACTATTTCTTCTAACAATTTGGAGTCAATTGATATGTACTCAATGACTGGTGAAAATCAGGGGCTCAACAAGAACTTTAATGTCATTTGTGAGTTCTGCAGGTGCAAAGGGCATACAAAAGAAATATGCTATAAGCTAGTAGGATATCCACTTGATTTCAAGTCCAAGAAAAAAATGACTGGTACCTATGGTAATGCTACTGGATCTACAAGAAATGGAAATTCTGCTTACAATGTGATTTAAGACAATAACAAATCTTCCTTAGAAACTCAACAGATTCAGAATCCATCTCAGGCAACCTTCACATATAGTCTGAATACCAATGTGTCTATACCAAAAGGTGAAAATCAAGGTGCTTCCACAAGTACATGTGTCTATGCTGATCAACTGAAAAGTTTCACATTTACTAAGGAAAAATATTATCAAATAGTGCAGATGTTAGGATGTAAAGACCCATTTGGTCGTTATGTGCGGTTTGCCCCTTTTGCCCTTGTTAACCTTTCCCTAGCCTCGTTAGAGTACTTTTGACCGGCAGGGATGGGTGACACAGTTCTCGAGGTCATCGGGTGAGTTTTGATAGGACTAGAGGAAGTTAGAACCTTAAAGTGAGAAACATTTGACCAATAGTTGACTTTTAGGTAAATGGACCTTTTTGGGAATTCTGTTAATTCCATGAGGTCCGAAGGGTTGATTATGACTTAGTGGGATGTTTGGTTCATTTCTCGAGGCTTTCGAGAGCATTTTGTAGCCTTGGTTGGAAACTTGGTTTTGGCCGCTTGGCGGTTGGCCTGGTCAAAGTGACATCCCTTGGGAATTTTGAGGCCACAGTTGATTTTATAGCGCATTTTTACATGTGTCTGCATGTTTGATTTGTATTTGCAAGGTTTCGGGTGGATGATTTGGGTGAAACTTGGTGAAAACCAAGATTTGGTTTCCTGATGCCCCGCTTCTGTGGGAGTGTCTCAACCTCTGTGGGTCTGCCCAAGTGGGACTGGGCTCACAGGCATGATGAATGAGTCATTAAATGAGATCCACCTCAGCTGGCGGTTATCTGCAAGGGAGGGATCGTTTAAGCTGGTCCTTGACAGCGTAAGCAGTGATCACTGAACAGAATCTGCTTATATTTCCCAATTCGAACCATTCTTCTCCCATTCACCAAATTGGAACCTAAAGAGTTCTAGAGGTGATTTAAAGAGCATTTAGAGTTGAATCATCCTTGAGTAAGTTCCCTTGACCCTAATTTATGTTTATTTATAGTCAAAGTTAGAATCTATGATGAATTAAAAAGGTTTGTTGGAACGTAAGTTGTAAACTCTAAGTTGTCATCATGAAATCTTATGCTATGAAATTGGGTTTTGCTTATAATCTTGTTTAACCTAGTCATGAATTCTTGGATTGAGTAGTTACTAAGTTGAATCATTCTAAATTTCTTGGTTTATGAATATGGAAAGTTAGAGAGAAGGGTTTAAATTGATAATTGATTGAGTTTACTTAGAAATTGAGGGATAGTATTTGACTTCCTAAGTATAGATTAACCGATTTTTACCTAAACTTCCTATTTTGCGCTCGTGGGCCCAATTTTCCTCTTTTTAAGGGTTTTTCGATTCGATTAGTATTATGACTTTTTGGGTATCACTAGTTTCCATTTCTTATATAGAATACATTGTTGAATAGACTTCGAATGTTCAAAATCTCTAGGGAATGACAAGGCTCATGTTGGATAGTCTGTAGCACCCGCTCGGCATCGAGGTAGGTTACAATTTACCTTTCAGTTAGACTCCAATTCATGAAGCATATGTAGGAGTTAGATATTGACGGGGAAAGCATGCTAGGCCTTCGAGTATGAAGTTGGGATGGAATTCTATTAGGCTGGTTGTTGTTGTTTATGGGCTTGTCGCCTTATTATTGTGATTGGGCTTGTCGCCTTATTATTGTGATTGGGCTTGTCGCCTTGTTTTGATATGTTGTGATTTGCGTATGCATTCATCTCTCTATTGTTATGTTACTTATCATCGAAACAGGAGGAATCATGAGATTCGTCTTGACTTATGATGTGTGCTTATGATAAGACACGGACGAGATTTTCGTTATGATTTATTATTGATTATGATATCTTGCATAGCATACTCTCTCATTTCATATGTTGCATTGATATGAACCGTGACTTGGTACTACTGATGATAAGTAAGACAAAGGAACATCCGAGGTCTTTGTCGGATTGTGTGAAGAGGGATGAGAATCCATGATTCGAGGTTATTACTGAAGCAGAATGTGATATACTCGGTGCCCCAAGTTTCTTGGTGAGACGAGGGAGTACGTGGACTTCACGGGTCCCCTATAGGTCATGAATATTGAGACGTAGAGGTTTCCGTCCGTAGCATGTGTGTACAAGTTTGAGGTATTAGCCACTGCATTGCATTGCATATGTGTTCACTCTTACGTCCATTCTTCATTGCTGATTTGTTCATGGCATTGATATTGACTTGATCTGATTGTTGATCTGTTTCGTGAACGTGCTTGATTTCTTACAAGTCTACTTGTTTATTAATTCTTCACATATGTGAACTAATTTTCATCGGCCTATGATACCTACCAGTACATAGTGTTTGTACTGCTACGACCTTGCTGTACTCTTTTTTGAGTGTAGAGCTTGCTACCTGATCCACATCAGCACCTCGTGAGTGATTCTCGAGGCTTCTAGTACAAGTTTTCAGGGTGAGCCATGTTCCAGATCCGCAACCCGGGAAACTCTTCTTTTATGATATATGTCCTTCTGTTCCGAGACACTATTTCAGACTCTTATGTATTAGTTATTTTCTGACTTATGTAGTTATAGTAGCTCTTGTACTATACTTAGACCAGATTTTGGGTATTTTGTATTAGTATTCTGCACTTAATAGTTAATATATGTTGAGACTGCTCGAATGATTATGTTTCCTTTTGGTATGCTTGCAATGAATCTTGAATAAGGAAGGGTTTGCCCACCAGGAGGCTTAGTGTGGGCGCCCGCTCGACCTACAAGTTGGGTCGTGACAAGTTGGTATCAGAGCCCTAGGTTACGCAATCTTATAAGTACAAGAGCATGTCTAGTAGAGTCTTACGGATCGTACAATAAGCTCCGTACTTATTTGCGAGGAGCTATTGGACATTTAGGAAACTTTCAATTCTTTCATTTTTTCGTGCTACTTTATTCAAATTAGTATGTAGGATGTTCAAATTGGTATCAGACTTCACTTCTATTCTCTCACTGATGATGAGGACCCGTGCCACTATTGCGAGGGATGAGGTGCCCGAGCCCGCCGCTGGGGCAGGAGCACGAGGATGAGGCCAAGAGAGAGGTTGTGGTCATGGTAAGGCCGTGGCGCAGCACAATCCAGGGACAAGGCCCCTGCGATCGGTCGGCGATGAGCTAGATCCTTAACTCCAGAACCAGAGCATCATCCTGCGCATCAGCCCGCGGATGAGGGAGAGCTGGGACGAGCCCTAACTCAGCCCTAGGTGATTTCTACTCTAGTGATTTAGGACACCATGGTTCGTATACTGCACTATCTTGGTGGGATGCATGCGGTAGGTGCCTTTCCAGCCACTCTAGGAGGATCTCAAACTAGAGCAATAACATAAACTCCCAAGCAGGGCCAGACTCAGGGGATGCAGCCTGCTGCTGCTATGGCTCCCCGTATCGACGAGATCCCAGCACCTGCATATGCTCCTAGGCCTGTTGTAGGTCCAACTATGACCGTTGGGATCAGGAGTCGTTCGCCAGATTCAAGAAGATGGAGTTGCCGAAGTTCTTTGGTACTCCAGCTGAGGATGTCTATGACTTTATCATTGACAGCCATGAGAGGTTGTACAAGATGAGTCTTGTTTATTCACAAGGAGTTGATTACGTTTTCTATTAGTTGCGTGGGGACGCGAAGATGTGGTAGGATCTTTTATCGAGTATCGGCCAGCAGAGTTGCCTTCATTGTCTTGGGCCCAGTTTCATCAGGCGTTCTTGGAGAAGTACGTCCCCCGTACTCTGTGAGATCTGAGGAGAGCCTAGTTCAACAATTTGGAGAAAAGGAGTACGTTTTTTGCGAAGTGTGAGGTTCGATTCCTTTCCTTGGCTCGCTATATTGTTCAAATGATTCCCACCGAGGCCGAGAGGGTTAGGAGGTTCGTCAAGGGGTTGGTGCTACCGTTGCATTTGGCTTGTCTTCAGCTTGTTTCCATAGCGTCTTAATTCCAATCAGTGGTGGATCATGCTATGAGTGTGGAGTCTTCTAGGCTCCGAGCACACTGTAGGTGTAGCGACAAGAGGGCCTGTTAGGTTGGTAGTTTCAGTGGTTATGCTTCTACGTGTGGGGGCCAGTCAGGCAGGACTCACCAGCATTATCCTAGTTGCCCCATCCACTAAACACTCCACGCTTCAGCTATTGGTCCTTTAAGGCTGAGTGGTTATAGTGCAGGGAAGAATTTTAGGGGTTCCTTTCTAGACCGAAAACTGTGGTGGTTATACCGATTCTTTGGCTTCTTTGTCACAGTCCTGGGAGGTTAGATGCTATGAGTGTGGTGACTTGGACCACTTTGCCAGAGAGTATCCCAGGCCTAGATAGAGTGGGGCCCAACAAGTTTCTAGATTTCAGACTCTAGGATTCTAGTGCCTCAGTTAGCAGAGGTGGATACTCTGGTAGGGGCGGTTCTCAGGGTTCTAGATAAGGAGCTCAGTTAGGCCAGAGTGGTCGCGGTGCTGTGCAGTCCGGTGGCTGACGGATCCCATTGTTATGCGTTCCTTAGTAGACCAGAGGCTGAGGCTTCTGATGTAGTTGATACACTCAAATTACACCTATTAATGGTATAACGCGGACGTTGTCAAATATAGTAACCCAACAAGGTTGGGGTCGAATCCCACAGGGAATATGGTGTTAAAAGGTTATTAAAATCATAGGATGCTATGTTTAGGTCTAATGTCTTAATCCGATGATTTTGGTAAAAGTTGGATTTTTAGTGACTAATTGCTAACTACTTGCTTTGGTGGTAATTTATGGTAGAAGAAACTAAGGTTGTGTCCCCGTTAGATAGAGTGTATGATCATGGATATTGATCTTGATATACATCTAATGGATCTTTATATGAATGAACTTAATCTCTATATGAATCTCTACTATTTTCCAATAAATAAAGATTATCTCTTTCTATGATTTTCCCAAATATAAGAAAGTAACTATGAAGACCGATTAATAATACCAAGTAAATTCTTCTTATTGCTATGTGAATTTATTAAGCAAAGTTTAAAGCTTTGAGTCCTTGCTATTTATTCATACCAACCCTAATTATTTTTCCAAATAAATCAAGGTTTATGGCTTTAATCAATGTTTGCAACCATTAATTATGAATGAAGAATGAAGAATAAATAAACCCTAATAATCCATTATGTGTATATCAGTCACAACCCAATCACACAACACCCATCATTGGGTTCACAACCCTAGTAAGGGAATTTAGCTACTCATAGCAAAGAACAAGAAATAAGAAATTGAAGAATTCATAATTGCTTACTTTGGAAGAAAAGAGGAATTGATAATACTTGAATTGATGTTTGAACCTTCAAAAACTAGAGAGTATTTAATGTTCTAAGTCAAGAGACAAAAATATGATAATTGATAATTATTAAAACCCTACAATGACTATTTATAGGTTCTGAAAACGTGAAAGTTGCAGATTTGCACTTTGGTCCCCGTCGATACGAAATACGGTCCGTAAAGTGAAATACGGACCGTAAACCAGTTTACGACCAGGTCTTCCTTCCAGTTTTGAGCAACTTCAATCTCTTGAGATACGGACCGTAAATTGGTTTACGGTCCGTAAATGCCGTTCTTTTAACTTTCAAAACTTTGACTTTGCGGATGCTCGAATGGTTGAATACACTTTGAAATACGGACGATAAGTGGAATACGGTCCGTAAAGTTATTCGTAAATCACCATTTCCTCAGCTTGCCTTTCGGTTCTTCTTATTCTTTAATACACCCATGGAATACGGCCGTGTTTAAGAATACGGTCCATAACCGAGTTTACGACCCAGCTTCTTGCACTTTATTTGTTTTCATTCCGAATACATTCCGTTACTTGAAAACACTAAAACACATTAAATAGACACCGACTTGCTTAAAAATAAGTAAAACTTCTCGTAAAAAGGCCTTGAATGTGCCATAAATTCCGGCACATCAACACCCCTAACTTAAAGTCTTTGCTTGTCCTCAAGCAAATACCATACAAAACAATGACTCAATCTAACACCTAGATATCACGGAAGTAATAATGTCTACATTGGTTTTGACTCTCAACTACCGGCATGCGCGTTCTCTTAAAGGACCATCCCCATTTTCTCTTTTCAAAGCAATATACACAACTCAAGAATGCTATGAATAACAATGAAGCTTCAATGCATGACATTACATTATCGAACATATTATGATGCACACAAACGCTACTTTAGGCGGTCACTTTATTTTGCTCAATTCTCATCCTTATGCCCTCACACAGACCAAAGAATGTCCCAACACACATATATACAACAAGAATGGGACGAAGACGAAAGAGAGGAGAAAAGCACTCACACTCACAACCTTCATATCTACACATGCGAATACCATACGCTTGCCCTTATTTTCTATGTTTTCATCCTAGGCTCGCTCGGTTGTGATCACATTTAGGCTTGTTTTGGCTTGTAATGTAGGCTTAGGGACGGGTAGGATACTTTTTGGATATTAGTGACTCACCTTCTTGAACACTACATCTCTTCACCTTAATTCACCTTTTTCTTTCCAACCCCATTATTTTCTTTCAAGTTTTCGACCTCGATGTGGTTTTATTCCTAATCAACTTACAAATCTTTTTGTGTTACAATTTTTTGATTTTTCTCTTTATATATATATATATATATATATATATATATATATATATATATGCAACTACCACATCGAATCTCCACTGTAACCTCCACCCCAACTTATATTTTTAACATCTACTTCACATTTAATTCACCCCCAACTTAGGCACTTTGCCTCATCTATCTAGTAAAGATCAAGGAGGGAACGGGTGCGAAGATGGATAAATTGCAAAACGGGTGAGGTTTCATATTTGGCTAGCCAAGAAAAAAAGTCAAAAGGCTCAAAAAGGAAACTAGGGATATGTTTAGCTTTTGGTAATGCTTATTTAGGCAAAGTGACTATTTACACAAAAAGCCTAAGATCATTTCACAACCAAACTAACTTTCGGATTTCAAACAAGACCAACCCGCAAGTTCTAGATTATACATGCATAAACAGAATCAAACTAACAACTCACACACACATTGGCATAAGGACAATCATTGTTACACTTGTGACCTCCTAAGTAGTCATTTATCACACACAATACCCCAATAATCATAATGTCATATAAAGAATCAATCATGTCAAACAATAACTGTTCTAAGTATGCATTAAATTTTTTCTTTTCTTTTTCGAGGGGTCCAAAATTTCCACAAACCATAATCACATGCTTTTAGTTAAAAAGCAACACCAACTAAGTCAAAACTACTCTATTGACCTAAGCAACGACTTAAACATGCCGAGTTTTAACAAAAACAACACCCTTCGGGGAAAGAACTGCTGGCAAAGAAAAGCCGGGGGTTCCTAAACATATATCTACACTACATTAGTGCCAACACTCCCACCCACAACAAAAAATCAAGCAAGCCTTGTCTCGGTGCATCACTTATAAGAACGAGGGAAAGAAGTGGTACCTTGGCGCCCGCATAGTCTTTGTCGAAACTCACAACCGGCTGCATTGTGTCACGGCGGCTGACTCGTGGACTCTCCTGGTTGGCGCTGCGGCTCAACTAACGACTGAAAAAATTGCACAACGTATTTCCTTCTCCCCTGTCTTCTTTAACCTCTTGCCCAACTCCTCTGGGTCCTCAGATGGCTCACGGACCCTCTTTCTTGTATCGCGCACAAGGGGTTCAGCATCCTCCGCCTCCTCCTCAGAATCCATCAGATCCAGCACCTTAAACGTATTAGGTAAAATGGCACGTGGTGCGGCTACCATACCTTGCACTTTGAGTGCCTCAAGCTCCTTCTTCAGCTTATCCAACTCACTCCTCAATGAGACAGACTCCCCCGGGTGTGGTGCGCTCTCGAGTCAATAATTTTGACTCAAAACTATCCGATCGAGCACAGATACAATTCATGCTTTTCTCGAACTACGGATCTCGCGTCGCCTGCGCATTCAAAAGCTGTGCGACCTATTTTTACCACTTTCGGCTTAAAAAGAAACGTTGCCAAGATTTTTTCCTACACTGCCTTTCGACCCTAACGACCTTGGTAACAATAATCCGTCGTAATTGCTGAGTGGGAGTGAAACAACTCCAACTCGGATCGGCGGGGCTTGGGCATCTCGGCGGCGTTGGAAGACCCCGAAGGAGGGCCTTGTGTGGCCGGTGGTGGTGATGGAGGCCTCGCCTCAGAAACACCTATCGCGACTGCAGAAGCGGGTGTATCTACAGTATCTGGGACACCTGTAGTGGGAGCATCAGTCGCAGTAGCAGCAACACCAATCTCGGGCTCTACTGGGTCAGTCCTATAAGCATGGCTCGGACTCAACTCTAACTAAGTGTCGTCATCATCACCGGACTGATCCGCCTCTCGGTCCTTCTTGCCCTTTACCTTATTCTTCCTCGATCTCCCATCGACGTACGATGGTGCCGTCCCATTACGAAAGCCGAAATATCCTTGCCCGTCTACACAATTCCGTGATAAGACAAGAAATACCATGTTACGTTGGGCTTGTGTGCCCGCACATGCGGCTCCTCGAGAATGAGCTCCCCAATATTCATCGGATACCTTGACATCAACAAGGCAATAACATTGGTA
Source organism: Lycium ferocissimum (assembly GCF_029784015.1). Taxonomy (NCBI): domain Eukaryota; kingdom Viridiplantae; phylum Streptophyta; class Magnoliopsida; order Solanales; family Solanaceae; genus Lycium; species Lycium ferocissimum. The sequence goes on along the minus strand of NC_081345.1, from coordinate 60,973,323 downwards.
GCTACGCCTGGAGAGGGTATTATCCCCAAGGTTGGGTGATCTGGCTTAGAAACAACGTACCAAAACTTAGCTTCCGTGGACAAACAACTTTTTGGCAATCTTGACTCTCCCATCATTAGTCCATTTTTGCTTATATGGCTCAGATGTGATAATCGCAGCAGTCCATTCCCTTACAGATTTCTTGTCTTTCCGGTCTCTTTTGTCTAGGAACGAGGCTGGGATACGTGAGCGCCACAAAATCGTTACAGAATAGGACTTTGTTGATGGCTTTGGAGGAAATATCGACAGTGAGTTCCGGACTGTCACATTCTCCAAAATGGGTATCTCATGCCACGCACGATTTCAGCCTATTCATCGACATCAACAGCCTTCCATATGATGCATAGAATTCTCGCACGGTGTGCGGAGCTTAGTCTCCGGTTCATCGGTGAAAACATCCGGCTTGTACATTTTGATGGTATCGTCCGGTTGTGGATGAGCGAGATACCATCGAAAATCGGTGCCGCTCCTCAAATTTTTTCTCTGCGGCTGTCCCCCAGTTTCTATCCCATCCATCCATTGGTCATACAATTTCTTTGACCCTTTGACCGAGAATCGAAGTTTTTCTTCCTCCAGCCGTTTGGTCTGGACGGCCAGTTTACGACCCTCTGGTGGCGTACCATCATCCGAAGCATTACCATCACTTGACCCTGCGAGCCACTCTCTGTCTTTGTTTGGTTGGCAACCCCACTTTTGATACTTCCGCGAGCGGAATCCTGTGAGGAGCGGGAGGCTTGAAGCCGCGGTGTGGATGGAGTCATGGTTGGGGGCGTAGATGGCCTTGCCTATGTGCCTTGCATGGGGGCCCCTCTGACCTTTGATGGCGGTATAACTTCTGCGTACTCGGATCCTGATTTTTCCCCTTCCAAATTGGAGGGTTCATCTATCAAATTAAAATCGCGATTTCTTTCTTGTGCCTTTCTTTTGGCCTTTTCCTTGCACTCTTTTTCGACCCATTCTGCAAAAGACACATCATATTAGCTACCATGGAACATCCGATCAAAAATAAGAACAAACTAGCTGTGCATAAAAAGCGTAGTGCATGCGCGACCGTAAACTCAAAAAGACGGACGTAAATTGAAATATGGTCGTAAAAGCGAGATCGTAAGCTGCTCATTATCTTGGAGAACTTTACGGCCCTCGGTGAAATGCTTAGACGGACGTAAACTGAAATACGGTCCGTAAAGTATGATCATTTTTCCCATCACAGACATAGAACATGTTTTGACTTCTCGAATTTCGTTACACATCTCGGTTTCACATTGTTTTGGGGATTAGGTTACTCAGACTTCACCCAATTTTCTACCAATTTTTCATTAATCCCTCAAGAGTCAAGCTATTGGTGGGCGACCAAAACTTCAAATTTTGAATTTTAAGGTATGGAATGCCCTCCAACCCGTTTGGGTTTTATTAACAACTTCCCGAAAATTAAAAGAATTTAACATTGTTATCCCAAAAGATCATTAACCAAGGCAAGCAGACACTTAATTTCACAAAACCTAGCCTAATTAACACTTACCACCAAGTTCAAACTCAATGCTGTAAAATAAGAGTGGAGAGTGTCAATCATACCTTTTATGATGAACCAACAGATGATAACTTAAAGGACTTTGAGAAAATAGCTTCAATAACAACTAATTTTCAACCTAGGGCAGAGAGATTTCGAGTTTTGTGAGAGTGGAGTGTTTGAGAGTGTGAAGTTGTGTATTTATTGAGTTTAGAGAAGGGAAGATGATGGGTTTTTTGGTGGGAGATCGTGGGTTTGTAATGGGAGGAAGGGATTTATGAAGTTAGGGAGTTATGTGGATCGTGTGGTATGAAGTGGAAAGGTTATAACTGCTGTCTCTCTAGTTTTAAATGGCTGCCCAGTTTTTTTTTTGGTCTAAATACGGTCCGTAAAGTGATTTACGGCCCGTATTTAGAAGATAATGTAGCGATACATTGTATTGTCTCATGAAAGATTACGATCAGGTTTACGGACCGTATTTCACGATACGGTCCGTCTTCCATAGTCGTAAACTTTCATGTTGCATTACGGTGCTTCTTTGTTTTTGTGACATTATTAAATACGCCCCATTTTACGGTATTGTGAAATACGATCTTGTAAAGCTAGGGCGTATTTTGCAATGTTGCGAAACGATCTCTTACTACTTAACTTTTTTGCTATTCGGTAATATTTTCTGCAATATATTCCTGCACTTAAAACAAACATTACCCTATATGTAATAAAAAACAAGCAAAAAAAAAAATAAACATTACATTGGGTTGCCTCCCAAGAAGCGCTTGATTGCGTCGCGGCACGACGGTGGTAACCATTCACTCCTTATCTTCGTGCACCCGGATGTCATCGTTCTTTAGAGGTGCTTGACTTTGTATCGATCCAACGATCCCATCCTCCGAAACCATCCCGTGATAGTGCTTCAATCTCTGCCCATTCACCTTAAATGTCCGAGTTCCATCTCCGGACTTTAACTCAATCGCTCCATGGGGTGAAACACCTACCACCTCAAATGGACGGACCACCTTGATTTAAGAATACCGGGTAGCAACTTGACAACCGAGAGTTAAACAACAATACGGGATCACCCTTGCCAGAACTCTCGCTTCAAGATCTTCTTGTCATGGTATTGCTTCATCCTTTCCTTATATAGTGCTGCACTCTCATATGCCTGGTACCGAAACTCATCCATCTCATTTAGTTGAAACAACCTGAGCTTGGTTACTTCCGATCAATCCATATTTAGTTTCTTCAAAGCCCGCATAGCCTTGTGCTCAAGTTCAACCGGCAAGTGAAAAGCTTTTCCTAACACAAGCTTGAAGGGTGAAGTCCCAATCGGAGTTTTGAAAGTAGTCCTGTATGCCCATAGAGCATCATCGAGCTTGCGGGCCCAATCAGTTCTATTTCCATTTACAGTTTTTGCTAGAATACTCTTGATTTCCCTATTGGATACTTCAGCTTTGCCCGCTTGTCGAGGATGGTAAGGTGTTGCCACCCTATGTTTTACACCATATTTCTCCATCAAACCCGCAAAAGCTCTGTGCAAAAGTGGGATCCACCATCGGCTGATTATAGCTCTCGGAGTACCAAAGCGAGTAAATATGTTCTTCTTGAGGAACCCCGCTGACACTCTTGGCCTCGTTATTAGGTAAAGCCCCAGCTTCTACCCATTTTGACACATAATCCACGACAACCAAAATGTATTTCATGCCACACAGAACTCACAAAGGGTCCCATAAAGTCAATCCCCAGGACGCCGAATACTTCTACCTCCATAACAAAATTCATAGGCATCTCTTGCCTTGCCTATATTCCCTTGCCTCGACATTGATCACAAGGCCGCACCAATAAATTAGCATCATGAAAAATGGTCGGCCGGTAATAATCGCATTCAAGTACCTTAGGCGAGTCCGATTATCACTATGATGACCCCCGACGGGAGAGTCATGGCACACCTTTAGAATCGCCATCACTTCGCTCGGAACACGACGTCGAATGATGTTGTCGGCGCGTATTCGGAACAAATAAGGCTCGTCTCGGTAGATCTTTGCCCGAGCATCCCATAAGAATTTCTTCTTTTGGTAGGCTTTGATATCTTACGGAACTATGCACATTGCCCAATAATTGGCAATGTCGGCATACCACGGTGCCACCTCCATTGACCAACACACCCTCTCATCAGGAAAAGCATCATACATGTCAAGCTCATCGAAGGTCTCTGACCTCTTCAAGCCGAGATAGATGGTCGGCAACCTGGTTCTCGGTGCCGCACGATCCTTCGCCTCAAAATCAAACTCTTGCCGGCAATAGCACCAATCTGATAAGTCGTGGCTTTGCTTCCGTCTTTGCCATGAGGTATCTCAAGGCTGCATGATCAGTGTAAACCACTAATTTGGACACCAACAAGTAGGCCCGAAACTTCTCAAAAGCAAACACAATGGCAAGCAACTCTTGCTCCGTCTTTATGTAATTCATACAGCGGCGATTTAGTGTTAACAACGCGTAATAGATTGGGTGCATAATTTTGTTGTGCCTCTTGTGCACGGCACCTATTACGAAACCACTAGCATCACACATTAATTCAAAGGGCAAGGACCGATCAGAAATCATAACAATAATCGGAGCGATCTTGAGACACTCTTTTAACTCCTCAAATGCCTTCTGACTTATCATCAAACACAAACTTAGCCTCTTTTTCAAGAAGCTTGCACGTCGGGTTAGAAATCTTGGAGAAATCTTTGATGAAGCGCACAGCAGAACCAGTATGTCCTAAGAAACTTCGGACACCTTTGGTAAGAGATAGGTGGTGGAAGTTTTGCAATCACATCAATTTTCGCTTGATCGACCTCAATTCCCTTTTCGGAGATTTTGTGGCCAAGAGGATGATTCCTTCGTAACCATAAAATGTGCTTACTCCCCGATTTAACGAGATTTGTCTCTCGCATCTTTTCGGCACTTGACCCGGATAGCCAAGACAATCTTCAAATGAATCCCCCGCAACCAGAGGAAGTCATCACCAAACACCTCCAAGAAATCCTCTACCATGTCAGAGAAGATTGAAATCATGCACCTTTGAAAAGTGGCTGGTGCTTTACACAAACCAAAAGGCATCCGGCTAAATGCAAACGTCCCATAAGGACAAGTAAAAGTAGTCTTCTCCTAATCTTCCAAAGCAATGTTGATCTGATTGTAGCCCGAATAACCATCAAGGAAGCTTAATAGTAAGGCTTGCTAGCCGGGCATTTTATCAATAAAAGGCATGGGGAAATGGTCTTTGCGTATGTAGGTGTGTTGAGCTTGCGATAGTCTATGCAAACTCTCCATCCGGTTACGGTTCTAGTTGGGATCAACTAATTCTTCGCATTCGGCACCGCGTGGTACCGCCCTTCTTAGGAACACATTGGGTAGGAGTTTGCTCGCCTTTATAATACTATTGGGTAAACTACTCCCGCATCCAACCATTTGATGATCTCTTTCTTGGCTACCTCTTAATATTCTCGTTCGTATCTGCATGATGTCACAATCGGTTTATATCTTAAACTGGATTTTGTGCTCACGTAAGATGGAATACCTCGAACATTCTTTATGGTCCGGCATTCTTATCTAATAAGTACTATAAGAAAGAAACTCGTTGATTGTTCAAAGGATGTTGCTCCTCGGTGGAAGAAGATCATTACAGCAAGGATATAGTCCGGACAGAACGACTCCGTTTGGTGTGATGGGAGCTATCTTGGCATCCCGTAATGGTAACCAAGTTGCTGATTTGTTAAATGACTATTCTTTGGAGGAGTTTTCTATTTTCCGGATAGCGAGTCGATTCGGCTTCTTTGGGTGGTAGGAATATTATCCCAACCCATCAAGCGAACTTGTCTCAACATAACCTTCCATGTCCTCGGCATCAGAGTTAACAAGAATACCGGCTAGGCTTCACCCAAACTTTCTTCTTCCATCTTGAACTCCATTTTTCATCAACAACATCAAACGAATCAAGGATTACAAAATGCTCACTAAGCCTTGAGTAACTTCATCCTTCAAACTTTGACAGTCTTCATGCTTCATCTTGACTCGAAACTTGATTTCATTTTCTACGAATCTATCAGAGCTCTCTGTCAGCAAGGAAAGGTCTCCCTAGAATAATGGGATGTCTAGTCCAACGGCACGATAAAATCGCGGAAAACTTCGCGGGCAATATAAAATCACCCCGGATGATAAGTACATCATCAACACCCCAACGATTTTGTGATAGATTTATCGGAATTTTAAGTGACCTCATGATAGTCGGCCTTGGCATCCCCAAACCTGATTGTTTGTATATAGAATTATCAAGATTAATAATCGCCCCGTTATCACGAAAGCACGATCAAAATCCTGGTGTCCCACAGAACAAGGAATGGTGAACGCCCCAGGATCTCCCTTTTTCTGAACGGTAGTAGTTGAGATGATGGAATTCACAGTGTGAGTCAAACTTATGGTTTCATGTTGAACCGTTTTCTTCTTGGTCAGTAGGTCCTTCAAATATTTACCAAAGCTATATAATAACTGACTTCCCGAGGGAAAATTTAGAGACAATTACCAACTGCTGAAACTTCTCGAACTTAGCATCTTCCTTCTTCTTTACCAACCTTTGAGGAAAGGGAGGTTTAGATTTTTGTGTTCAAAGGGCGGAGAGCCCCTTTTACGATGCAACTTTCTTGGCCCTCTTTCACAATCTACATATATCAACAACCTTCTTGTCGGTAGCATTCTCATCAACAATAATGGGTAGCCGTGTTTGCCTCATGATATTCATCTATCGGCTCAAGATCAATCACCTTCTCATCGGCCCACAGAAATTTTACCACTCACAGTAGTGATACGAACACACGGTCTACACAAAAGGCACATTTGGATTTGGAATAGTGTCACTCGAAGTCCTTCATTTTTAGAAGGGTGCTGCTCTCTAGAAATATCCCTCATACGGTCTCGACTCGAGCTTCTGATTAGGGGGGGGGAACCCATTATCATTGTCGGCCCGTGTGTCCTCTCGGACTTGTGATACTATTATTATTTTCGCATTGATTCAACCTTCGAACTACCTTGCTCTCGTCAATACTGCACTTTCGGTGGTATCTAAGGATTGGAACTCTTGTTCCCGTTTAATTGTTATTATTGGGGTATGCTCCCTTGTTCGCACCACCAACATTATTGCTATAGTTCCCGACTTGTTGTAAGCACCTTGACCTTGCTGAGAGTCTCCGTTGATTACATGACTGCGAAGTAACCACCTTGGTAGTTAAGTTTATCTTTGAGATACCGTCGTTAGTTGTATTAACATAATTAGCATCTTCAACTTTGCATAGGGGGCCCATTGATAATGGACCATCTTGGCTATGGTACATCCCTTTTGTGATGTTGTGTTAATCCTCGTCAATTTATTTACCTTTTGATGGAGGAAAAGGTAAGGGTTAGTTGTTAACAAGGAAATATTTGTTGCAAGTTAACGGGGTTTATGGGTATCTTGATTCTTCTATACTATATTACGGTCATAGCACTACCAAACGGTACCACATGCTTGTTTGAGTGGTCCTTAGCCGTTGTCGTGCTTGTTAAGGATGCGAGCATGGTCATGTCGATATAGGTAGGATTTAAAGAGTGAGTTACATTATTATCTCTGTTAATCCCTTGATTCATCTATATCTTGGTAGAACTTCTCCGTTAGTATGTGATCATCAAAGACGATTTGGGCTCTTCTACCACTACTCCTGTGATTATCTCTCCCGGGTGTCATATAGTTGTTCCCCCGGTAGGCTATGGCTTGAATTCGCCGTTTGTCACGAAGTGGCATACATCTCCCTACAAACCATTTTGTGAGAAATCCCAAGCGTGTCACCATCTGTCATTTTTTTATTTTTGAAGTAATCGAATTTCGGGGCTCTTTTCAAACCATGTTCTTGCCTCTCCGAGTTAAGGAATATTTGAATAACCTCAAGCGAATAGCATCTTGTGGAACATTGTTACTTAATGTTCTTCATATCGATTATTAATTAAAATGAGTTCTAAATGACGTTGAGGGTCATTCTCGGTAGATTAAGAATCCCTCAAGCTTCAACAAGCTGGTATAGAGAGGAATCAACTTTCACGGTGGCACAAGTACAAGCGAAATGTCTAGTATATCTCATATAATAGGATGCATAGTCCTCCTCCACAAGAGGCTATCAACTAGGAAAATATTCTTTCGTTTGATTCATTCGCACGATTATTTAGTCACTCCACCTCCCTAGTTACCCAATCGTTGATTTTCTTGAGGTCGGATTCATGTTCACTTGGTTTTACACGGAAGTAGCAAGCAAGGTGTGATGGAATAAGAGACTTCAATAAAGCAAACACTATTTAGTAATTTCAAAACCGTATTCCCTGAGTCCAACGGCGGGCGAAATTTGATACGCTCAAATTACACCTATTAATGGTATAATGCGGATGTTGTCAAATATAGTAACCCAACAAGGTTGGGTCGAATCCCCACGGGAATATGGTGTGAAAAGGTTACTAAAATCGTAGGATGCTATGTTTAGGTCTAATGTCTTAATCCGATGATTTTGGTAAAAGTTGGATTTTTAGTGACTAATTGCTAACTACTTGCTTTGGTGGTAATTTATGGTGGAAGAAACTAAGGTTGTGTCCCCATTAGATAGAGTGTATGATCATGGGTATTGATCTTGATATACTTCTAATGGATCATTATATGAGTGCACTTAATTTCTATATGAATCTCTACTATTTTTCAATAAATAAAGATTATCTCTTTCTATGATTTTTCCAAATATAAGAAAGTAACTATGAAGAACGATTAATAATGCCAAGTAAATTCTTTTTATTCCTAAGTGAATTTATTAAACAAAGTTTAAATCTTTGAGTCCTTGCTATTTATTCTTACCAACCCTAATTATTTTTTTAAATAAATCAAGGTTTATGGCTTTAATCAATATTTGCAACCATTAATTATGAATGAAGAATAAATAAACCCTAATAATCCATTATGTGTATATCAATCACAACCCAATCACAAAACACCCATCATTGGGTTCACAACCCTAGTAAGGAAATTTAGCTACTCATGACAAAGAACAAGAAATAAGAAATTGAAGACTTCATAATTGCTTACTTTGGAAGAAGAGAGGAATCGATAATACTTGAATTGATGTTTGAACCTTCAAAAACTAGATGTTTAATGTTCTAAGTCAAGAGACAAAAATATGAGAAGCTCTAATTATTAAAACCCTACAATGACTATTTATAGGTTCTCAAAACGTGAAAGTTGCGGTGCACTTTGGTCCTCACGATACAAAATACGGTCCGTAAAGTGAAATGGTTGTAAACCGATTTACAACTTGACAGACTTCCATCCCAATTTTGAGCAACTTCAATCTCTTGAGATACGGACCGTAAATTGGTTTACGGTCGAAGTAAGCGCTGTGATCATCTTTACGACTTCAAAACCGACTTTTCGCCAGATGCACACACACAATACGCTTTGAAATACGGACGAAGTAAAGTGGAATACGGTCCATAAAAGTTGTTCGTAAATCACCATTTCCTTAGCACATACTGCTTTTCTTATTCTTTAATACGCCCATGCAATACGGTGCGTGTTTAAGAATACGGTCGAAATCGAATTTACGACCATTGCATTTCCAACTCGTTTTCATTACGAATCTTTCTATTACCTCGAAAAACACTAAAAACACATTAAATAGACACCGACTTGCTTAAAAATAAGTAAAACTTCTCGTAAAAAGGCCTTGAATGTGCCATAAATGCCCGGCACATCAGTAGTCTTCACAGGTACCATTTCTGTTTGTCATCGGGCAGCTTCGATTTTATTTGATACGGGTTCTAATATTTCATATGTGCCTACATGGTTTTCTACTGGATTGGATATGACTTGTGATATTCTTGATGCGCACATATGTGTGTCTATTCCGATTGGACATTCAGTGGTAGTAGATCGAGTCTATCGAGCTTGTGTGGTTACTTTTATGGGCTATGATATGTGGATATACTTGGTGATCCTTAGTATGGTAGACGTATTTCTTGTGCATGAGCTGGTTTTCCCCGTCCTTGATCTTGGGTCACCCCAAGGCATATGTTAGCTATGCTCGTTTCCCACTTTTGGAGTAAAAGGGTACTCTGCCTACCCCCGGAAGATTCTTGTCCCCCCGGGGAAGAAGTTAGTGGATAGAGGTTGTCTAGCCTATTTAGCTCGTATTCGTGATACGAGCGTGGATACTCCTTCTTTGGAGTCTGTTCGTATAGTTAGTGAGTTTGCAGAGGTCTTTCCACGACTTTTTTGCCCTAACGACATCGATTTCTTTTCGATTTGGGCCAGGCACTGTCTATGTCTATTCTACCTTCCGTAGGCCCCGGCGGTTGAGGGGTTAAAGGGACAATTGGGGGGATCTATTGAGCAAGGGGTTCATTGTCAGTGTTTCCCCTTGGGGTGCTTTTGTCTTTCATGAAGAAGAAAGACGGTTTACGCGGATGTGTATCGATTATCGACAATTGAAAAGGTTCTTTCAAAAAAATTTTGATACCCCAAAATGACTTATTGATGACTTGGTGTGTTGTCTTTCAAGGCTTTTAGGATATCATCGGTTGAAGATCGGTGGAGGATTTTGAAAACACCTTTAGGCCCCGTATGGTCATTATAAGTTTCTAGTTATGTCTTTCGGGCTTACCTCCCCAAAACATTTACGGATTTGATGAATAGGTTTTCAAACGGGGTTTTGGGTTGTTGCGATTGAGTTCTCGTTCTCTTTGTTTATTCTCAAGTAAGGAAGAGCCTAAAAAGTACTTGGGGATCGTCTTGGTATATTGATGGAAAAGAAGTTATATGCCATGTTTTCTAAGTGTGAGTTTTGACTTAGCTCTGTGGCATTTTTAGCCCATGTTATCTCAAGGATGAGATTATGGTTGATCCCGAAGATCAAAATTTGTTAGAGATTGGCGGGGACTACTTCGATTCTTGAGATTCATGGTTTCGTGGGCCTTACGAGCTATTATCATCGGTTTGTAAAAGGGTTTTTTCATCAATTGCTTGGATTTGACCCAATTGACTTAGAAGAATGTTCTTTTGGGTATTAGGACGAGTGTGAAGAAGCTTAAAAGCTCGAGGTTGTGTTGACTTCCCCCGGATTTGCCATTACTGTGAAGGGTAAGGACTTCCCCGTATATTATGATGCTTCTCCTCGGTTTGGGTTGTGTGTTGATGCAGAAGGCAAGGTAACGTGTATTATTAAAAGGCATTTGAAGGTTTATGATAAGAACTACCCAGCTTATGATTTGGAGTTGGCGGCGGTAGTCTTGACATTGAAGATTTGGAGGCATTACTTGTATGGGGTTCTTGTGAGGTTTTTCCGATCACCCGATCTTAGCATGTGTTCAATCGAGATCTCAATTCAAGGCGCATAGATGGATGAAGTTGCTTAAGGATTATGATATCATTTTCTTTATCATCAGAAAAGGCTAATGTGGTAGGCGATGCGTTGACCCAAAAAGGCGGTGAGTATGGGTAGCTTAGCTCGTTTGGTTCTCAGGAGTTTCCTTTAGCCATGGAGGTTCGGACTTTTGCTAATAGCTTTATGAGATTGGATATTTCGGAACACAGCGGGGGTTACGCTTTTTTGAGCGAGGTCGTCTCTTTTGGAACATATTAAGGCCTGACAATTCGATGATGCAAAGAATGTAAGATTCGGGATAAGGTGTTGAGTTATAAGGTCAAAGAGTCCATGATCGATAGTCGGGGTGTCTTGAGGATTAAGAGGCGTATTTGCATTTCTCGTGTTGGTGGTTTGATTCGTTTGATATTGGAAAAGGCTCATGTTCCGGATATCTGTTCATCCGGTATAACAATGGTGTATCGTGATTTGAGGTAGCACTTTTGGTGGGTTAGGATGAAGAGAAACATCACGGATTTTATTTCTCGGTGTTTGATTTATCAAAGTTAAGTATGAGCACGAGACTAGGTGGTGTGCTTGGAAGATACCGTTCCGGGTAAAAGTGGGAGAGGATTGCTATGAATTTCGTGGTTGGTCTTGAAGACGTTAGGCAAAATTTTATTGAGTTGGGTTATTGTGGATAGGTTGACTAAGTCTACACCTTTATTCTAGTTTAGATTACTTACAAAGCGAGAGAAGTTGGAACGGATCTACATCGGGGAAATTGTCTAATTACATGGAGTGTCCATTTCTAATATCTCGGATAGTTACTCCTCATTTCGGAGGAATTTGCGAAGGAGTTAGGACTCTTGGATCATAGCCCGCATTTATCCAAATGGTTAGTCAAAATTTATTCGGGTGTGAGGACATTTTGAGAGCTTTGTTATTGACTTTGGTGGTCAGGGGACTAGTTCTTACCATTGGTAGAGCTTATAAAAATGGCACCGAGTTTGACATGGCACCGTAAAAACCCCTTTTTGTCATTATAGTGCTTTTGACCCATTTCCCCCTGCCCCTTTCGAGTCAATAGTTAATTTTAATCGCAGGTTGGGTCAGGTTCCGGGTAGTCGGGTGAGTTTTATGAGACTTATGAAAAATAGAGTTAAGTGAAAAAAAATTGATCGATAGTTGACTTTTGGGTAAACGACCTTTTTAAAAATTCGTCGATTTCGAGAGGTGGATGGTTGATTATGATTTGGGGGATTTTTCGTTCTTCGGGCCCTCGGGATGAGTTATTGGTGGGAAATTTGGGTTTTTGGCCAGAGTTTTGACCGCAAAAGAGCTCGTGGGAACGAGATCACGAGTGGTCGTAGCATGTTTTTTGTATGTTTACATGTGGTTTCTCGGGGTGTCGGGGGGTTTCGGTTTTGTGAAGAGGGGAAAAAACCAAAAATTTGTTGGTGTCTAATATCGTGGCAAATCGTGCTCTACCCGGCCCCGCCACGGTGAGGCGGTTGGGCGGCGCGTGTTGGTGGATTCGGTCCGCCCCGGCGGAGGAGCCCCCGGGGGAGCGGACTTTTTGGGGAGTGTGTCGCAGGGGGTCCCCATGCGGTCCCCTCGACCGGGAAATGGGGATGGGACCCTATTTAATGCTAAAAACCCTTTCATTTCCTATTGACATTTATTACCTTAAGTTACTTGGGCGAATTAAGAGGTTCAACAGATTTTTCGGGGGTAAATTCTCTAACCTTGTTTTCCCTTTTTTTTACCTTTCGTAGGGGCCCAGGTGAAAATCTGAGAACCTGGAGAAGAGGGTTTGAGCTTTACTTTATTATTTAATATTTAATCTTGATGAGATTTGTTGATGGATTTGACTAATCTAAGCATGGAATTTGATGAATTAATAACATAGGCAAATTTTCCCATTATAGTTGAAGAATTGAAAGATTGAAAGTTGGGTTTATCCCCAAAATTGGTGGTTTGACTTGAATGAAAATTGATGAATACTTGAAATAATTTGAAATTTGGGGGAGTAGAATTGAATTTCTAGAATTTTGGGTTACCTATTGTTTTTGAAACCCCTTTTTACCCTTTGGCCGTTTTCCCCTTTCTTTACTTAGTTGATTTTGATTCGAACGAACGTATGAATAGGGCTCTTTTTTTTCTCATTTCTAACAAATTAAATGGATAAACTTTGATTACTTAGAGGCTTTTTCAAAGGGAAGGGTCGATTTGATTGTTCGTGGCTTTTCGTGCGAGGTAGGTTAACTTACCCTTCGGGTTAACCATTTGGAAAGCATATTTGGGGGTTAGTTATTGGGGGAAAGCATGTTATGCCTTCGGGAAAGAAGTTGGATGGATTACTTAGGTTTGGTATTGTTGGTGATTGGTGGGCTTGTTGCCTTTTTTTAATTATTGGCTTGTTTCCGTTTTGTGATATTGTACTTGTATGTAGTTTATTGTGATTATGATACTTGTCCCTCTTTATTTGACATTATCATGGGAAAAGGAAAGGACTTACGATATTGTTTATGATATATGTCCAAGTATGGCACGATTGGGATTTGATATGATACACGATATTATTATTTTATTACATTCTTCTTTCCATGATACATTGATATTACCTTTATTGGTGTTAGATGAAAGGGGAAGGGCTCCGCGGGTTTTTTGGACATATTTGATAGCGTAACCATCTCGGTTGTTCGTAATTAGGGGGGGTTGGTGTTTGGGGGGCATTTTGGGTGTGCGGAGGGGCCCCTACATGAACCGCGGGCCCCGGGGCAGACTATTAAGACGGAAGGTATTGTCGTAAAGGTGTACGGGGACTCGCTTTGGGGTGCATATCATTGTATTGCATATGCACTCATTACTTTATTCTCTACTCATGATTGACTTGATATTCCCAGGGTTTTTCTTCTTGGATTGTGTTGTGATTGTACTTGATTGCGAGCTGTTTTTCGGTTTTTCTTTATATATGTTAGCCCGTTGCGGCCATACCCTCTTACTTCCACTCCCCGTAACGATCTCGGGCCCTTGTTGAAAGTCTAGGTCGGGTCTCCGGCCCCCGGGGCCGGAGACTCTCATCCTGTCTTTATTTTTTTCCATTCGGGGTTGTTTTGACTTAGGACGATTTTAGACATTTACATAGTTCTTTTTGCGATTTAGACTAGTTTTTGGGGGTTGTATATGTATTAAATCCGTTTATTTATGTTTTAATTCTTTTTTTGTTTTTTTTTTATTTTATTATGGTTTGAGTTAATGATTAAGGGAAGGGTTTGCCCACTAGGGGGAAAGGGTAGGTGCCCCACGACTTATGATTTGGGCGTGACAACCCGTTTGAGGCTTTTAAGGTAGGGGAGTGTTCTCGATTTGGGGGGTTTGATGCTTTCGAGGTTAGACCTTTGGGGACGGATTTGTTGAACTTTTCACAAAGTGAAGTTGATTCGAAAATTTTTCCGGCTCGAGTAGGCAAAAGAGTAGCGGAGGGAAAAGGGTTTGTGATTTAGAGTTTATGGTTGGGAAAAAAGGTTCTATTGAAGGTTTCTCCTAAGGGTGCGATGTGCTTTTGGGGAAATAGGGCGTTGAGCCGAGGTTTATTGGGCCCCGAGATTCTCGGGCTTTTTTGAGGTAGC
>NC_081345.1:60949515-60958638 GCF_029784015.1 Lycium ferocissimum | reverse complement strand
GTTTGGGCTTTGTGGACCCGTGCCTTTCGGGAAACCTTTCGGGGAAGGACATTTGGTGTTCCTCCATGACATGGTGACCATTTCTACCAAATTTTCACTACTTGTCCGGGCTGGGATGTGGGCTTCTTCTAATACCTTCATTAAAGCCAAACGGTACTGGGGTAAACTTAACAGGATTGCTAGTATAGATATCTGGGCTGGTGTTTTCTTTAAGTGCTCCACAATGGAGTATTCTTTCGGCACCATTCGGCACCAAAAATTTTCTGCCTTGCCTTCGGTAATTGTTCTCTTTTGATTCCCTTCTTTGCGAGGCGCCCCCTGGGCCAAATCTTCTGGAGTATAACATTTTCCCGACTTTGTCATTTCATGGGCCGGTGTTACATCTCAGAGGTTTGGACTGTTGCATTATGATTAGACCAACGCGAGCTTTACGTGAACATGAAGTCCTTATGAGATTAATGAGAGTATTTGATGATTTTAAGTGCGTACCAAAAGATTTTGAAGTCATATGAATCAGCGAAACTAAGTTCGTCGAAGGAAGTGGAATGTAAATCATGTTTGGGAAGGTTTCGCAACAAGTGAGCTATAATTTGTTTATTAATGTCTTGAGAGGGAGCTATAGGGCCCCGTAGATGGTTAATGAAGTGTTATGCAAGTGTCAATAAGGTTCCATAAGGATTGGAGGTTGAATGAATCGACGAGAATAAATTTTGGGAAAATATGGATTGTACGGCCATTTATACGGACCGTATAATTTATACGGCTCGTATAATGGTCGTAACCATTCCGGAAGGGTAAACCGTGGGATTATACGAGTCCATTTATACAAACCAAGTAAATTGTACGGACCGTATAGATGGCCGTATAATCGGAGTCGAACCCGCTTTTTTTTCTTTTTTATAAATGGACGACCCTTGTTCATTTATTTCATTTCCTACATTTCCCCAAGTCTTAAAAGCTCTAGAACCTTCCTCCAAGCATATCCACACAAACCCAAGAGAGATCATAGATAAAATAGCAAGAATCAAGAGATTCAAGTGTCGGAAGGCTACTTTAGGTTTGTAGAACTCAAGATTTTCTTTGGTGTTGAAGTTGGGGTTTCACTCGAAGTGGATGATTTGATTCAAAGCTTTCTCTGGACAAGGCGACTTTTAATACTTGTTTCCATGTTATTAAGAATGTCTAGTTGTTGAATAACTTGATTGAGAGAAAGAGAGCAAAAGAGGAAGTTCAAATGTGGGTTTGATGATGTTATGAGTAATGAATTGACTTGAGTTGTAATTTTTGGTGTATTATAAGTATAATCTTGTTATGAATGCTAATGATGATGATGAGGAAGGGTGGTACACGAGTGGATATAGGATTGTGCTGGAATTGTTATTATGTATTGATTATGGGAAAAGGAGTTTTGGGCATTAAATTAAGTCTCTTGATTATGGAATGGATGATAATGTTATTATTGATTGGGAGCTATTTTACGATATAGTGGAAGTTGATTAAATAGGAAAAATGCTGCCCAAATTTTGCTAATGCGTTAAATTACGCTAGTTTGGACTTAAGAGTGTTTCCAGACTTAACCTTAGTACGATCCTTTTGAATGTAGACTTTGCGAACGTGGAAGGAGAACGTTAAGCGATTAAGGAGACGTTAGGTATGTTAAGGCTGCCCCTTCTTTCATTTTGGGATGATCCTTATGATATGAACGAACGAACGTATGAATAGACTTCCATATTACTCTACTCTTAGAAGCATTAGGAGTACTAATCTTTGATGTTCCTGTGCCTCTTTTATGATTATTCCTTCTGTTCACGAGTCTTGAGATTACGCATGCTGATGATGTTAGCTCAAAAGAAGTTCGTCGGAGGTAGTACGACCTTATGTCACTCCGAGAGTTCTAGTTATTCATCTTGTTTATGCATTGCATTTATTTATACATATGCATATTGATCCATGACCAAAATGCGTTATATACGCGCATATTATATGTGTATGGGGTATGGGGAAAAGGGACAGGCGTTATACACGCATTACCACTTAATCATCTGGTGCACAGTGATGATGATGATGATATATGGATCGGGCCGTACGTTCCTCGGCATTATTATATGATATATGGATCGGGCCATACGACCTCGGAACTAACATATGGGATATGGATCGGGATGTACGTTCCACCGCACTAACAGTTATATTATGACCTATGCATATCATGAACCCTTAGAGGCACCTTCATGTTATATAGATGTTCCAGATGTTCAGTTACAGATGCATCCAGATATGGAGATTTAGCTTTCCTATTTCAGATGTTTCTCATGATTCTTATGTACTTGATGTTCTTATGCCTTACATATTCAGTACATTGTCCATTCTGACTCCGCTATTACTCGGGGGCTGGGTTCATGCCCGTATGTATAGGTAGACAGACAGGTGGTCCTGCTCGGTAGGACTTCCACTCAGCAGTAGTTGGTGCGCTCCATTTGATCCGGAGCTCCAGTCTATTTTGGTATGCCATTCTTTTGAGATGTATATGCATATGGGTATGACGGGGCCCTGTCCCGTCCTTTCTACAGTTTTCTATTCCATTAGAGGTTTGTAGACAGTTGTGTGTATATGACAGATAACGTAGCCTTGTCGGCTCATATTCTTTTGTGTACAGCATATGTAGCGACCTAGTCGGCTTACACTGTTCCTTCAGTATGTATATATATGTACCGATTGTACAGAGTTCATGATGTCATTTTTTCATGAGATAGTATAGTTCAGATTGAACGATTTGTTGGCCCTTGTTATCTAGATACGAGTATAGAGGTGGTTGGTCATTAGGGATCAGGCACTCATCACGACTCACCGGCCTGGGTCGTGATAGAAGTGGTATCAGAGCAGTTCCGTCCTAGGGTTATCTACAGACCGTGTCTAGTAGAGTCTTGTTTATGGGTGTGTTGTTCACCACACTTATAAACAAGAGGCTGCAGGACATTTAGGAAATTGTTATTCCTTCTCTCATAGATCGTGTGATAGAGCCATGTGTTAAGACTTCGCCTTCTAATGATTTGTTCTGATTCCAGCAATGCCTCGCAAGAAAGCTACAGGTGCACAGAAGGGCAAAGGAGTGTCTGGTGAGGCCACTAGCCGTACTCAATGGGCTACTAGAACTCGAGATGAGATTCAGAATGAGAGCCCATCTCAGACTTACATACCACGCTCCGGCCCCTTCTCGCTTAGTTCTCACCGACGCAGGGCCGAGGATGTGCGGGATGCTATATACCATTATTGACCGCATTAGCCCACGCTCGAGAGCTCGGCCGAAAGGGAGTTGGTGTTGATCAGGCAGACCGGGCTGGTAGTACGAGGGTTAAGAGTTTTCTCGAGTTAGATCCTCCAGAGTTTTCTGTGTTGAAGCAAAATATGGACCCCCAAGATTTCATTGATGGTATGCAGAGGACTTTAAGGGTTATGCACGCGGATGAGGTCGAGTCAGTGGAGTTAGCTTCGTATAGGCTCTGGGATATTGCAGTACAGTGGTATCAGACATGGGAGTTATCTAGGGGAGAGAACGTCCCTCCAACCATTTGGCGAGAGTTTTCAGATGCTTTTATTCGTCATTATTTACCACCAGAAGTCCGACGCACCCAAGCAGATAGGTTCTTGCGTATTGAGCAAGGCAGTCTGAGTGTTCAGGAGTATTATGTATTTTGATTCTTTGGCTAGATATGCCCCAGCCATGGTGGCTGAGATGGAGGACAAAGTTCATCGTTTTGTGGCAGGTCTAGGGCCACATTTGATTGATGAGTATACGACCGCTGCATTACAGTCGGGCATGGATATCTCCCGTATGCAAGCATATGCACAGAATTTAAAGGATCGTAAGCGTCAGCGGAGGACAGAGCGGAGCGTGACCGGGGTCATAGTAAGAGGGCTAGATCTATAGATATGGTTGGTGAGTTTAGGGGAGGACAGAGACATCAGCATTCCCGGTATCCATTTCATTCGGCAGGGAGTGGACCTCTGCAGTTTTCAGGCTCGAGATTTGATCGGTCTTCTTATTCAGGAGTGGGTGGTCAGAGTTCTAAAGCATCAGGTTCTCAGTACAGATCAGAGTCTAGTCAGATGAGGCCCCATTACCATGGTGTACCCAGTGTGGTAAGTTACACGCAGGTCAGTGTCGACGGGGATCGAATGCTTGTTATGCTTGGGGCCAGCCAGGGCATGTGACGCGACAGTATCTAATGAGAGGGGGTGTAGGTATTGTTCAGCCTACTCCGTAGCTAGTTCTTCTTCGGCAGTACGCCCTTCAGGGCAAGGTTCTCAGACATCAACAGGACGTGGTAGAGGGATGAGTGGAGCATCTAGCTCGAGTGGGCGTCGGCACTGCATTTATGCATTGGCTGGTAGGAAGTATCGCGAGTCATCTCTTAATGTCATCATAGGTATACTATCAGTCTCCTCCTGTGATTTATATGCACTTATTGACCCAGGTTCCACTTTATCATATGTTACTCCATTTGTCGCCGGTAAGTTTGGGATAGAGCCTGAACCGATTAAACCATTGGAGGTTTGACGCTAGTTGGTGATCCAGTTATAGCTAGGCAGATATATCGAGGTTATGTCGTGATAGTTTGCAATCACCATACCCTAGCAGATTTAATTGAGTTAGGCATGATTGATTTCAATGTGATTATGGATATGGATTAGTTGGCTTTCTGTTATGCTAATGTTGATTGCAGAACGAAGGTAGTTCAATTCCAGTTTCTGGGCGAGCCAGTCCTCGAATGGAAGAGCAAAGCTGCTTCGCCGAAAGGTAGGTTTATTTCCTACCTTAAAGCAAGGAAATGATTAGAAAGGGGTACATTTATCACTTGGTTCGGGTTCAGAACATACAAGCAGAGTTACCAACCCTTCAGTCTGTCCTCGTAGTTAATGAGTTCCCAGAGGTGTTTCCCGATGAGCTTTCAGGCATCCGCCCGAGTGAGAGGTTGATTTTACTATTGATTTATTGCCAGATACTCAGCTAATATCTATTCCTCTTTATCGAATGGCACCTATAGAGTTGAAGGAACTGAAGGAGCAATTGAAGGACTTACTTGAGAAGGGTTTTATCAGACCAGGTACATCTCCGTGGGGAGCGCTAGTGTTAGGGTTTTATCAGACCAGGTACATCGCCGTGGGGAGCGCTGGTGTTAGTTGTAAGAAAGAAGGATAGCTCCTTGCGAATGTGTATTGATCATAGACAACTGAATAAAGTGACTCTGAAGAATAAGTATCCACTTTTGAGGATTGACGATCTATTTGATCAGCTACGAGGTGCCAAATACTTCTCAAAAATAGACTTGAGATCGAGGTATCATCAGGTTAGGGTGAAGGAGGAAGACATTCCAAAAAAGACATTCAGGACCAGATATGGGCACTATGAGTTTCGTGTTATGTCATTCAGATTAACTAATCCTCCAGTTGTGTTCAGGGATTTGATGAACCGCATGTTCAAGCCCTTCCTAGATCTGTTCGTGATTGTGTTTATAGATGATATTTTGGTTTATTCACAGTCATAGGCGGAACATGCAGAACTTCTCCGAAAGCGAACAGAGTCCTTCGAGACGAGAGTCAGATGCCAAATTCTCCAAGTGTGAGTTCTGGTTGAACTCTGCGGCTTTGCTTAGCCACATTATTTCAGACGAGGGCATTAGAGTGGATACTCAAAAGAATAAAGCTGTAAGGAATTGGCCAAGGCCCACGACACTAACAGAGATACAAAGTTTCTTGGGTTTGTCTGGTTATTATAGAAGGTTCGTAGAAGGATTTTCTTCTCTTTCAGCCTCATTGACCAAGCTGACTCAGAAATCCGCTAAGCTCCAGTGGACGGATGAGTGTGAGCGGAGTTTTCAGATATTGAAGGACAAGTTGACCTCAGCACCCATCTTGACTCTTCCAGAAGGAACAGAAGGCTATGTGATATATTATGATACTTTGAGTATTGGGTTAGGCTGTGTATTGATGCAGCACATTAAGGTTGTTGCTTACGCTTCTAGTCAGCTGAAGAAGCAAGAGAAGAATTATCCAAATCATGATCTTGAGTTAGCTGCGGTGATCCATGCTTGGAAATTATGGAGACATTATTTATACAGTGTCCATGTTGATATCTATACTGATCACAAGATTCTCCAGTATATCTTTAAGCAGAAGGACTTGAATTTACGTCAGAGGCGATAGCTAGAATTGTTGAAAGATTATGATGTTGATATTCTGTACTATCTTGAAAAGGCTAACGTAGTAGTTTATGCTCTTAGTCGTAAATCCATGGGTAGTCTAACAGATGTACAGCCGGAGAAAAGAAAGATAGTCCGTGAAGTTCGCCGATTAGCTAGCCTTGGAGTTCGGCTGATAGACTCAGGTGATACAGGAGTTACAATTCAGGATACAGCGATGTCATCCTTGTAGCTGAGATAAAGCAACGTCAGTACGAAGATTCTGTCCTAGTCTATTATCAGGATACAACTCCTCATAAAGAAAAGACACCCTTCGTGATCACAGGAGATGGAGTGCTTAGGTACCGAGGTATATTATGCATTCCTAACGTTGCAGGCTTTCTTCAGCAAGTTATGGGGGAAGCCTATTATTCTCGCTTTTCTATCCATCCGGGCACAACAAAGATGTATCATGATCTCAAAGAAGTTTACTAGTGGGATGGCATGAAGGAATATATAGCGGAGTTTGTCGCCCAGTGTCCGAATTGTCAGCAAGTTAAATTAGAGAATCAGAAGCCTGGAGGTTTATTGTAGGCTATGGAGATTCTGACATGGAAATGAGAGGTAATTAACATGGATTTCATTACAGGGTTGCCCTGCACTTAGAGGAAGTATGATTCAATATGGGTCATAGTTGATAGGCTTATTAAGTCAGCTCATTTTCTACCTATCAAAACTACCTATTTGGCTGAAGATTATGCGAAGCTCTATCTTAGAGAGATTGTACGACTTCATGGGATTCCTACAACCATTATTTCAGATAGAGCGGCACAGTTCACAGCTAAATTCTAGAAAGCTTGTGTACTTGATTTTCAAGGCAGCTAGGATGATCATTTGCCACTTATTACGTTTGCATATAATAACATTTACCATTCCAGCATTCAAATGGCTCCTTATGAGGCTTTGTATGGATGGAGATGTCGGTCCCCTATAGGATGGTTTGATGTTAGAGAAAATTAGTTAGTTGGCCTAGATTTGATACAGCAAGCGGTTGACAAAGTGAAAGTAATTCAGGAAAGATTGCTAGCGACTCCGAGTTAACAGAAATCCTATACAGATAATCGACGACGCAAGTTGCAATTTGAAGTAAGCGATTGGCTTTTCGTAAGAATTTCTCCCATGAAGGGAGTGATGAGATTTGGCAAGAAAGGTAAGTTGAGCCCTCGGTACATTGGACCATACAGAATTATTCGTACAGTGGGTAAGGTGGCATATGAGTTAGAGCTACCTTCTGCGTTGGAGTCTATGCATTCGGTTTTTCATGTGTCGATGCTTTGTAAGTGCATTGGAGATCCTTCCAGAATTTTACCTATAGATGATGTTCAAGTCACCGAGCAATTATCTTATGAAGAAGTTCCATTGCCATTCTAGATAGGCAAGTACGGAGACTCAGAACCAAAGATGTAGCTTCAGTTAAAGTCTTATGGAGAAATAATAATAGAGAGGAAATGACATGGGAAGGGGAAGAAGACATGAAGTTCAGGTTCTCACATTTATTTCCACCTCCAGAGATGACTCAGCCAGAGACACCATTATCCTCAGGTATGTAATGCTTTCTTTGATGCTTTCTTGGTCGTGTGTGGCCATGGTTGTTGTTGTTGTTGTTATAGGCCTATGAGGCGATATATTTTCGGTTTCCATGACAGGATGGTAGTGCCATATTACAGGAAAAACTCTGGCGAAATTTTTATGGAATCCCCAAGAGCCTAACATTCGCGGACGGATGTTCCTAAGGGGGGGAGGGGGGGGAATGTTACATCTCGGATGTTTGGACTGTTGCATTGTGATTAGACCAATGTGATCTTTAGGTAAACATGAAGTCCTTATGAGATTAAGTATAGTATTTTATGACTTTAAGCGCGTACCATAAGATTTTGAAGTCATATGAAT
This sequence comes from Lycium ferocissimum, assembly GCF_029784015.1. NCBI lineage: Eukaryota > Viridiplantae > Streptophyta > Magnoliopsida > Solanales > Solanaceae > Lycium > Lycium ferocissimum. The sequence continues at coordinate 60,950,509 of NC_081345.1, read as the reverse complement.
TAGCGAAACTAAGTTCGTCGAAGGAAGTGGAATGTAAATCATGTTTGTGAAGGTTTTGCAACAAGTGAACTATAATTTGTTTAGTAATGTCTTGACAGGGAGCTATAGGGCCCCTTATATGGTTAATGAAGTGTTATGCAAGTGTCAATAAGGTTCTATAAGGATTGAAGTTTGAATGAATCGACGAGAATAAATTTCGGGAAAATATGGATTGTACGGCCATTTATACGGACCGTATAATTTATACGGCTCATATAAATATCCGTAGAACCATTCCAGAGAAGGGTAAACCCCTGGTGGGATTATAAGGTCCATTTATACAAACCAAGTAAATTGTACGGACCGTATAGATGGCCGTATAATCGGGTCGGGCCAGTTTTTTTTCTTTTTTATATATGGACGACCCTTGTTCATTTATTTCATTTCTACATTTCCCCAAGTCTTGAAAGCTCTAGAACCTTCCTCCAAGCATATCCACACAAACCCAAGAGAAATCATAGATCAAACAGCAAGAATCAAGAGATTCAAGTGTTGGAAGGCTCACTAGGGTTTGTAGAACTCAAGATATTCGTTGGTGTTGAAGTTAGGGTTTCACTCAAGTGGATGATTTGATTCAAAGCTTTCTCTTGTGTGATTAAGGTGAATTTTTATACTTGTTTCCATGTTATTAATTGTCACACCCCGACTTTACTAGGGTGTGATGGGCACCCGACCCCATATTCGGAGCCGAGCGAACCCGCTAACTCTTATTACACATATGAACTTATGAACCAGTAAGAAATGAATACATAGAGAAATTTTTTTTTCCATAAATAGAATCTGACATCAAATAAGACTCGTGACACGAAACATAATAACATATCGGCTGCTGGAGCCGCTTACACATGACAACCCCATACCCACGACTCTGTCTGCAAAGTCTCTAACTCGATCATGACGTCATAGCATAGGACTCTAGACCCGGCAACTCTCCAGAGCAAATGGAGATGCCAAC
>NC_081345.1:60917063-60949415 GCF_029784015.1 Lycium ferocissimum | reverse complement strand
AGGAAAACATGAAGAGAACAATTTTTCATGATCATCTTCGAAAGGGGTGTTCGGCCCGTACCCCCTTGGCCGAACCCCCTCTCTCTCTCTCTCCTTTCTTCATCTTTCTTTTGTTCTTTCTTGAATTTTCTTGAATTCCAAGAGAATGATTCATGTCTTATTAATCACCACACTTATATATATATATATATATATATATATATATATAGCACATGACCATGCACATGCCTCATTTTTCTTCCAAATTTTTATAGAGTTTTCTTCTTTTTCTTGAAAATAAATGATGACTTAATGGTTTGACTTGGTCATCCCTTGGCCTTTTCTTGATCATTGTGAAATTCTGTTTTGCCTCGACTTTCCTCGAGCATACTATCTTTTGCCTAGCCTTCCACATTATTTTCATTGTGACACTTGCAAATTTCTCTTTTTCACCTTAGCCTTTCTCAATATTTCCATACCAACATTCATAAATAATATTTATAACCACTCGTGCATTAAAATAACTCTTAAAAATAATCTTGCCCTTAACCCCGCCTATTAACTCGAAATATTCAAATGTGCAAAATGCGAGGTATAACATTAATAATGTCTAGTTGTTGAATAACTTGATTGAGGGAAAGAGAGAAAAAGAGGAAGTTCAAATGTGGGTTTGATGATGTTATGAGTAATGAATTGACTTGAGTTGTAATTGTTGGAGTATTTTAAGTATAATCTTGTTATGAATGTTAATGACGATTTACGAGGAAAGTGGTACGAGTGGATATAGGATTGTGTTGGAATTGTTGTTATGTATTGATTATGAAAAGGAGTTTTGGGCATTAAATGATGTCTCTTGATTATGGAATGGATAATAATGTTATTGTTTATTGGGAGCTGTTTTACTATATAGTGGAAGTTGATTAAATAGGGAAAATGCTGTCAAAATTTTGCTAATTCGTTAAATTACACTAGTTTGGACTTAAGTGTGTTTCAAGACTTAACCTTAGTACGACCCCTTTGAATGTAGACTTTGCAAACGTGGAAGGAGAATGATAAGCGATTAAGGAGACGTTACGGTATGTTAAGGCTGCCCCTTCTTTCATTTTGTCATGATCCTTATGATATGAACGAACGAACGTATGAACAGACTTCCATATTACTCTACTCTTAGAAGCATTAGGAGTACTCTAATATTTGATGTTCTTGTACCTCTTTTATAAATATTCCTTCTGTTCACAGGTCTTGAGATTACGCATGTTGATGATGTTAGCTCAAAAGATGCTCGTCGAAGGTAGTATGACCTTATGTCACTCCGAGAGTTCTAGTTATTCATCTTGTTTATGCATTGAATTTATTTATACATATGCACATTGACCCATGACCAGAATGCGTTATATACGCATATATTATATGTATATGGGCTATGGGGAAAAGGGATAGGCATTATATACGCATTACCACCTAATCAGCTGGTGCACAGTGATGATGATGATGATGATGATATATGGATCGGGCTGTACGTTCCTCGGCATTATGAAATGATATATGGATTGGGCCGTACATTCCTCGGCACTAACATATGGGATATGGATTAGGTTGTACGTTCCACAGCACTAACGGTTATATTATGACCTATGCATATCATGCGCCCTCAAAGGCACCTTCATGCATGGGGATGTTCCAGGATGTTCGGTTATGATGCTTCTGTGATATGGAGATTTAGCTTTCCTATTTCGATGTTTCTCATGATTCTTATGTACTTGATGTTCTTATACCTTACATACTCGCACATTGTCCCGTACCGCTCCCTGTTGCTCGGTACATGTTATACCCGCAGTACGAGTGAGCGACGAGGTGATCCCGCCGGTAGACTTCCACTCGGCCCGGTAGTTGGTGCGCTCCATTTGACCGAGGGCCGCCAGCCTATTTTGGTATGCCATTCTTTTGAGATGTATATGCATATGGGTATGACGGGGCCCTTTCCCGTCCTTTTTACGATTTTTATTCCATTAGAAGGTCGCAAGCGCTTGTGTGTATATGATAGATGATATAGCCTTGTCGGCTCTTATTCTATTGTGTACAACATATATGGCAACCTAGTCGCTCTCAGACCGTTCCTTCGCATATATATATATATACCGATTGTTCAGAGTTCATGATGTCATTCTTTCATGAGACAGTATAGTTCAGATTGAACGATTTGTAGGCCCTTGTTATACAGATACGAGTGTAGAGGTGTTTGGTCATTAGGGATCAGGCACTTGTCACGACTTATCGGCCTCAGGTTGTGACGATAGGAGCGTGTGTATATTTATAGATGATGTTACGTAATCTTTTTGCTATTCTATTATGTACATATGTGTGACCTAGTCGTCTTGCACTGTTCCTTCAGTATGTATATATATGTACCGATTGTACAGAGTTCATGATGTCATTCTTTCATGAGACGGTATAGTTCAGATTGAACGATTTATGGGCCCTTGTTATCCAGATACGAGTATAGAGGTGTTTGGTCATTAGGGATCAGGCACTCATCATGATTCACCGGCCTGGGTCGTGACTGCCGGAGCTACTTGCACCACAAATTCTTTTCTGGGAGGTGTTGTTGCTACATGGGCTACATGCACAACAACTAGCATAGGAATTAATGCCTTGAACTATGGGCGTTCTTGTAAAGAAAGTGATGCCATTGTGCGCTCGAGTTTGTGCACTGAGTCTCAAACTGCGGGCCTGCTAGCAACTCAATCTTCCTCCCTTTCAATCATATGGATCACATTATTGCCGTGGTTAGGTAAAGTGTTGGTGTTCACATTGGGCACAGCCATGTGAAGCACGATTTCTTTCCTGTCGATCATATATTGTATTTTGTACTTTAAATTGATACAACCCTCAATACTGTTCCCTATGACGTTAGAATGGTAGGCACATATTTGATCCACTCGATAGAATCGATTCTTCGGGTCAACGATCTTCGGGGGAAGTGTCTGGATCATCCCGGTAGCACTCAACCTTTTGAATAGGTCGGTTTGGGTCTCCATCAACGGAGTAAACACGCGGGCAAGATTTTTCTTGAAATTTTGACGTGGCGTGTTGTAAGCATTTGGTGGTGGTTGGGTTTGATAATTTGTGGGCGGTTATTTTGTGGAGGTCTGTAGGCAAGTGTGGGAGTTTGGTAATTTGGAGGTAGAGCTTGGTAATTTTGAGAGGGAGTTTGGAAGGTGTTTTGTGGAGCTTGGTAATTAGGGGGTGGTGTTTGAAATGTATTTTGTGGTGCTTGGTAATTAGGGGGTGGTGTTTAAAATGTTGGTTGTGCGTAATATACGGGCACTGTATTCTATGGAGCAGGTATATAGGTATTTGGGGGTGGTGAAGCATAAACTTCCATCAGGGACTAGAATTCTTCCTTTCTTTTAGGTCTAGGGCTAGTAGTATAGGAAATGTTTTCCACGTCCTCTCTGTTCTTTCTGATGAAGCCCATTAAGCTTGATCCGGTAGTTTTTTCGGCTATACTTATAATTCGTCCTGACTTGAGACCATCCTCTATGGCCTCCCCCATTTTGACAAGTTCGGAAAATGGCCTTCCTGCCATTGACAGCATTTGGTCGTAGAAGTCCGTTTCTTGGAAACGGATAAAGATTGAGACTAATTCTTCTTCGCCTATTGGCGGTTGTACTCGAGCAGCTTTAGTTCTCCACTTACTTGCATATTCTCGGAAGATAGGCAAGATAGGTAGATAAATCAACAAGTATAAGTCAAGAGAATCAGAACCAAGTACACGTCATCGCCTAGGTAGAGCATCTAAACCCAAATATGCCAAGTCTCAATATGTCCAATCCGAAACCAACATCACAAGTAAAGCACCATATCATCACAATGTAAGCCGTGATTCAATACAATGCAATAATTTATGAATGCAAATGCAATTCCATGCAATGCTGTGTACACATGTACTCCGCACGGAATATCTCCACATCTCGATGGCACAACCCAAGGTGGCTCGCGAAGTCTAAGTGCAACTCGTCCCGGATCTTTTCCCAACAGACAGACGAGAATCCGATTCTTTGCCCACGGAGGATTTTTATCAACACCACCCTGGGAGACCCGCGGAGTCCATGCATTCACTCAATTCATGATTTCGGGACAAACATCGGATATCAGACTCTCACATCACTCTCATCCAAACTGAGCCCAGCTCATCACAGTGTTTCATCAAGTATCAACAATGTATCAACAAAATATAATGAAGGATGAGAATTCGTGCAATGTATATGTCAGCATCAATAATCAATCAATATCACAAGTACCAAAAATGGGTACGCCAACAATATCATGAAAGGCTACACAAGTCATATAGAACCATATCCTCGTATCGATATCAACAAGTAAGGTACTAAAATATCACAAACACGATGGTACAACAGTCCCCAATATCTAGTATCAACACGTGGCATCAAGCCAACAACGATAGAACAATCAAGTCACAACACAACGGGGTGGCTAACCCCAATCACACAACAGGGCCCATCCTAAGACAATATCCAACTCAACTTCATACACGAAGGTTTACATGCTTTCTCCAACAATATCATCTGAATAAATGCTTCGCTATGCGAAGTCTCACCAAGGGTAAGCCATAACCTACCAGGATGGCCGAACAACAATACACCAACAGTCACGCCTTAGCCTTGCCCTTCCGCTGAGCCTCAAAATCAAGAGTTTAGGCATATTGGATATCTAGATTAGAAATCATGAAGATCGATACCTATATTTCTATCATTCAAATTAGGTCAAAATCTAACCCTAGAATGGGGGAAACGGGGCCCACAAGGTCAAAACGGGAAATTCGGGGGGTGAATATCCAATTAAACACTAGGTGATCAAAACCCATCAACTAATTGCTAAATTAACCTAGCTCATGGATTCACCCAATTTCGAAAAACAAGCAAAACCCCAAATTTTGGGTACAAACCCTAACCCTTAGATTCAAAATCTAACACTAATAATGGGAGATATATGATTAACAACCTTAGATACATCATAATCTAGCATAAACCCAATCAATTTCATCATTAGAAGCCTAGATAGAATATCCATTAACCCCCCTTTTTATCTTCCAATATTAAGGAACTAACAAGGAAAGAGGGATTCTAAGATGATTAGGAATAAGGAACTTGTAAGGAGATTGGCAAGACTTACCACCAATAATTTTACCCAAGAATCTTCTAGATCAGTTCCCAAGAGCTCAATTTTTGTAATGGTATTAAATGATAGACTAACGGCTTTTAATACACACTTAATGAAAATAACAGGCCCGATACCATTACGGTGGCATTGGGACCGCCACAGCGCCACCGCCTCGACGTCCACTAAGAACGTCGGGATGATCAGGCAAAAATAAACTTGGCCGCCCCGGTAGTTATCACGCGCTATAAGGGTCTTCTTTGGACGGATGCCGGTGCCGCCACAGCGGACACCAAAAATTACAAATCCCGATTATTTTAAAGTCTCAACTAAAATCACCAACTCCGGAGGCCATCTCATCACAAACCACGCTACGCTCCCGTAAAAATACTGCGGACGTACCCCGTTGCCTCGATTCCCAATGAGGTCTCGTTGATCAAGTCAGCCCCCGATACCTCAATTCCAACTTTCCAACCCAAGTCCCAAAATATATCCGAATGCATTGGGAATCGAACCTGATATGCACACAAGTTCTAAACGACCATTCGGACCTCTCGAAATTAACGGTTTTTCAAAAAAGGTCCCTTTACCTAAAAGTCAACTTTGAGTCAACTCTTTTTTGCTTTAAGCTCAAATTTCACAAAAGTCAGCCGAATCAAATCTCGACACCTCGAGAAGCATGTCAACGGTCCTTACGGGTTACAAGAGAGCTAACTAAGCCCGAGAAAGGGTCAAAAAGGTCAAAAATACAATAACGACCAAACGGATCGTTACATCAGGTCCATCCATAGTTCAGTTTATATAAAAATTAGACTTTCCTAATTTAAACTTATTTGAGACCAGGCTCGATAAGGGCTTCCTACGTATCCCTCCTTGGGACATCTCGTCGGCGTAGTTCCTTTTACACATAAATTGGGGGGGGGGACAAATGGGATTAAAATACAAAAAATGGGATCCCCTAAAATCTAACTAAAAGATGACCTCTCCCTGAGATCAGAAGGGGTTGCTTGTCCTTTCAACCCTTTTCCCAGCCCAAAGGCCCTAAGTCATAATACTGGGGTGGGAGCACCACCCAAATGCTGCCCGTATGAACCAGATGTTCTAGCTCGAACTTAAAGGCATCACATTCCTCAATGTCGTTCCCATGGGCCCTGGAATGGTAAAGGCACTTCTTTCTTTGACTTGTACCCTCAGACGGAGCGTTTTGAGCTCTGATTGGTTGGATTTTCCTAGTACTCTGCAACTTTTGAAAAATGTGAGCATACGAATATTTGCAAACAGTGAAGTCGTAAAGCTAAGCGAGAGTGTTCAGCGTGACTCCGTCAGTTGGGGAAACACTATCGCGGACCAATAATTAATTGGGCCCCCATAGCTTGGTGATGGTCTTATTGCCAATTAACCTTATAATTCTCTTTCTGAGGGCCAAACACTCATTAGCATTATGGCCTGCTGTTCTTGATGAAATGGGCACCTTTTGTGTGCAAAGACCGGGGCACAGGGCGGTAACCTCTCACCACTAACGCAGACCACTACCATGTTCTTGAGCTTGTCGAAGACTTCTTCACTTGTCACATGCCTTGGCGAGACATGGTAAAGGCAGGCCACGGCCTTGAGTGCAACTTCCCACCAGGCTGGCGATACCGGGCGAACAAACTCTATCCGCTCCTTTAGCTCTCTCTCTCAGTTTGCGGAAGTGACGGAGGCGGCCTCTCTTGATGACCAAGTTAGTTTCGGGGTACGTTCCTATGCTTTTTTTAACCAAGGCATTCTAATATTTGGAAACATAAATGTGTCATTTATATCAAACCATTGCGCCATGATCATTAATAATAATATTCTTCCTCAGAGGGGTACAAAAGGGTAAAGGCGAGAACGGTCATCGTAAATCAAATAAGTGTCCTCTTATGGCCGATGATGAGGCTCGATCAATCCTTGCCTTCTTCACCTTTCGAAGGGTAGTCTGGATGTGGAGATGGGGCGATGTCAATGTGGCCTCCATAAGAAAACCCTTTTGTATAAAGCTCATCAGGGCAACATCATCTAAAGTCTTCTTCACCCCGTCATCGAGCTCAATCAGGCATTCATGAATGAACTCCAACTCACATCTCAAGCTTTCTATAATAGCTTGGTCGTGCTCAATCTTCTCCAAATGCTTAGCATCTCTATCATCGCTTCTCCTCTGAACTAGGCTGGCTCTGATCTCGGCCTTGGAATCCTTATCTTGCACACAACTGTAAAGGATAGGCCTGGGAGGAAGAGTGCCTTGTAAGTCGGCCCTTAGCTAATTTGTGTACTCCCCTTCACAACTTGGATGAAACCTATCGGGAGCTAAGGTATCGGGATCCCAAGTCATGCGACCCTTCCATTAGCGCAAACAATCCCCTGCTCTCGGAGTCCTATCCCCATCATAGTCAATCTTTGAATCCCCCATGTTCCCAACTTGGGGTATGATTTGAGTCCTCCTAAATTGCCTCAAAACTTTGGAAGGTGCATAAGGGTGAATCCCTCGAATTCCCATGAGCGGCAAGAATGGACATTTTCTATCCTTGACCACAACTGTGTCAGACACGAAGTCATCAAACATCTACTGAACAGTTTCTTCTTTTAGTCTAGGGATAGTGAAGGTCCAACTCCGCTTGATTTGGTACCCGAAATTTGGACAGAAGTTAAAGAGACTATCCTTTTCTGCTGGCTTACTTAGGAATTGACTACCCCTGACTTTGCTCATGTGTTTGTGGATCCACTATTGTAGGAGTAAGTTTTATCCTTGGAAGTATTTATAGTGGTTTCTGCAAAGTCTTAGGGCTCGGTACATATCGGCTAGGACGATAGGGGTTAGGTCAAAATATTTGGTGTTTTCTTGGTGGGCTAACCACTTGGCATAGGTTTCAAATTCACCCAAGTGTTTCATAAATCCGCTTGGATTACCGAACCGTTTGTACAACTCTCTAAAGGGTATGGATAGGCCATTTGCCTAATTGGCATGAGATAGGGAAAGTATTTTGAGTATTTGGGAGTAGGTAGGCTTTTCTGGGATTAGAGCATTTTTGTCGGGTTTCTTTCTCCTTTTTAAGCTCGACCCTACACTAGTCAAGACATCCTTTAATTCCTCCAAAAGTCGGGGCCATCTCTAAATTATCCCCCAAAGCAAAAAATCATTCTATCTTGGTCCTAAAACCCGTTGATCACTTCTATCAATTCCTTACAACCCTTCATCGTCATTATAGTGGTCAAGTTCCCTAGATGGCAAGAAATACCCTTTCTTTCCTTTTGAGTCATTTGGCCCCACTATATGTGTAGCAAGTTCGGCGTGTTAAGAACCATGTAGCATGTAGAATTCCAAGTCAATCGACATCTACAAAAACAAAGCTAAGGTTAATTCCCTCCCCCCCCCCCCCCCCAATAGGCAATGGTTTAACATATAGGCACATTGCATGTTTTCAATTAGCACATAATATGAGATGTGTTTTTCGGGTCATAGACCGTACTTGATACAGGGTAGTCTTCCTAACCGGTTTAGATACATATCACATATCCAAACCCAATCTAGTTCATCTTAGGATTTGGCTTAGCTCTAACCTAGGCTTATGCAAGAGTGGGCTTTTCAAATTTACCTTGGACCCGAGCGGACTACTCGAGGTGAACCGTTGTCGGCTGTTGGGTGAGCGTACACCAACTCCGCATTCAACCTGTTCCAAAGAAAGGGTGTTTCGGGTTTTTTAGTGAAGGTTGGACCGTGAGCCCTCATGTCCCCTTTGAAACCATATTTTTTGTCAGGAGTGACAGAATTTATGATAGAAAATGAATGACTGTTTATAATTAAAGTAAACATTTAAGCAAATAATTACAAAGATAATCACATTATATTGAAATCCTTATGGTTAGAACCTACAAAAATTCCCAGCAGAGTCGCCATCTATTACGGTTCACTTTTACGCGAGCGCATAAAAGCTACTAAGAGATTATTGGTGCTCTAATTAGATTTTAGTATTGTTTTAGAGTCGCCACCTAATTTATTTAAGGAAAATTACGAAAACTAGGATAAAAGGGTTTATTCAAGCAAGAGAAAATCCTTTTTGGATCAGAGTTCGAGATAACGGTTCTGGCGATCCCATAGGGAAGGTTTTAAGCACCCTAGTATTAAGAATCCGTAGAATATTGTTGACCTACTAGCTTAAGTGTGTGATTATTCTAATTATTGCTCAAAGTGTTTACTTTATTGCAAAATTTCATTCCTTATCATAAATTCAAAAGTTCGGCAAAATGTCCCCTTAGAAAAGGGGGTTTTTGGTTTCAAAAATTCGGATAAGTGTTCAACTCACTTTATTGTCGGACCAAGGCACACCCGGAATTTCTCCCGAGTAGAGTCACTACTATTTTGGTCCTAACAAAATGAGCTTAGTTCTTATAGGTTTTATTATATATATAAGAAAATATGGAGTATATCTCCTATTTTTTAATATAAGTATATAATAGAAATTTAAAGTTCATTAAGTCCATTTATCCTTAATTGAAGCTCATAGTCCCACAATATTCAATTTCCCAAAGCCAACTTACCTCAAAATGGCCCAAGTATAACTCTCTTTCATTTTTGCCCTTTAGTTGGGCTTTTGACCCAAGAATATACTTTCTTTTCTCTGAAAATCTATCCAAAATTAAGAAATCACAGTCCGTTTCAGATCCTGAAGTTCCAAACCTTTAACCTTATCAAAAAAAAAAAATTCCAAGTTCTAAGAAAGGTATCCCTTTTGCCAATTATCCCAAACAGCCTTTAAATTCTTTTTTAATTTTTATTCCAATTTACGTTGAAGTGCATAGAGAAATAGTTTCAATGTTATGATGCAGGCTTGAGGCCCAAAACTTATTTCCAGATTTTTCCACACAGCGGAAGGCCCAAATCCTCTATTCAGTTCCCTTTGAAGATCATTCAGATTTAAACAAACATTTTGAACCAGTTTTAAACTTGAGAAAAATATTGATTTCATGCAAGTGTTAGATTAAGTGAGGTTTTAAAAGTGTTTAGGCGACATCCTAAAAATACTAATCATTTTCCTAAGTTCTAACATCCATACGGTTTAAATAGTCAATATTATATAAGTGTTTCTACAAATACACATCATATAAATAGAATGAAAATGGAGAAGAGTTAGTCTGGTGGGCCTACGTAAGCCCACCAGTTGCCTAATTTCACCCATAGGTGGGCTTTCAGATAATATTAGCTCCCCTTTCCATTTCCTTTTCTTCATATACGGACTCGATTCAAAGAAGAAGTTGGGCCTCACGCCTAACTGTTTAATGCAGTAGAAGGCGGCCCAAATGGCCTATGATTGTTTCATATGCAACAAGAAAAGGGAAGAAGGGAAAGAGAATTAGAAAGCATTTAAAACCCAAATCATTTATTTACCACATCTAACTACACTTAATACATAAATAGAAGATTAAATGTATCCAAGCAGTTAATATGCGCACGGGTAATGTTCAGCCCAGTGGATACAAGAAAAAATTAATGGGCAAAGCCCAGATTCTCAATAATTGACAAAGAGGATGAAGCCCAAGTACACATTAAGATGCAATGCACAAAGAATGGCCCAACATGTTAAGCAGAAAAGGGACTTGGCCCAACATGTTAAGCAGAAAAGGGACTTGGCCCAACTGATATCATTATGATGCAAAACACATAATTTTAGTTTTTTAGAGTGATATACCCCATGTATACCAGAAATATGAGTTCATATATGTCACGAACCAATTTCACTAAGTCGCGCGAGCACCTGCCTTTCCCACCTCGGTAGGCGAACCCTTAACTCGAACATTCACAATAATAGAAAAATAGCAGAAGAAGGTAAAATAATGTAAGTCTCACAATATAATATAATAAGTGCGGAAGTAAATGAAATCCACCCCAGTATCTGGTCTGGTCAATAAGAGCATCTAACTAAATGCTACAAGTCTGAATAATAATAATACATCAATAATCTCAAATCATGTCTTAAAATGAAAAGCGAGACATAATAATAGAAAGAGTCTTCAGGCAGTGAACGTCCTCATGCTCACCCTGAAAAGACTCGAATCAGCAATCCTCAAATATCAATCACGAGGAGTAAAAGTGGATCCCACCTGGTACTCTGCATTCATAAAAGAATTCAGCAAGTGCAGGTCAGTACAAACAACAAGTACTAGTAGGTATCATAAGCCGACTAAGACTAGTTAACGTATATAAAGACAACAAAGTAAGATGAACACGTAGACCAACAAAGTCCAAGTCAACACGAATCCATATCCACGGTACAAGTCATCACCTATGTTACAACATCTAAACCCAACTTTGTCAAGTCTCAGTATAATCAATCTTAACTAGTACTTCACAATCATATCATAACAAGTCAACACCTAGGTTATAGCATCTAAGGCCAACTGTGCCAAATATCAGTATAATCAATTCGAACCAATACATCACAATCATATCACAACAAGTCATCACCTAGGCTATAGCATCTAAGCCCAACTGTGCCAAGTCTCAGTATAATCATTTTGAACCAGTATATCACAAGATATCACAGGAAGCCAAAAGGTACAATGCAATGTAATAATGTATGTATGATGGATTCAATGCATATACATTGTACACATGTACTCCGACAATGGAACATCACATCTCGGCAGCACAACCCATAGGGACCCGTGAAGTCCATGTACCACTCGCTCCGGAAAATGACCTTGGATCACGAGCACCCTCTCAAAACCGGCAAGAGACCTCCGGCATCGAGCACTCATTTGTTCCCGGCAAGAAACCTCGGGCAATGTACACTCATTCCGCTTCGATAAATGACCTCGGATCACAGACTCTTATCTTTCTTTTACGCTCTCCGGCAAAGACCTCGGAGGCTACACTCTCTTATTTATCATCATCAGTACCACAACCATGCAATATCAATGTATCATGGAAATGAGTATGAATACGATGCAATGTAATATCAACAAGCAATTCAATCCCAAACAGTACCACACAGGGCACACAGACAATATCAATAATAAGTCTACACAATAAGCCGCAATGAAATCACAATCTCATCTCAATATCAACCAAGTAAAGTACTGCAATGTCATAGTCATGATATATCACTAGTCACAATTACCCAATTTCTCAACGTGGCAATAAGCCAATAAGTAAATAGATCAAGATAAGTCAACAACAAAATGGGGTGGCTAGACCCCAAATCATACAACAAGGCCCAACCTAAGAAAATATCCAACCCAACTTATACCCGAAGGTTTACATGCATTCTCCGACAATATCATCTAAACATACGCTTCGCTAATCGAAATCTCACCATAAGGTAAACCATAACTACCTAGAGAGCCGAACAACAAAGTCTCCAATAGTCAAACCTTAGCCTTTCCCTTCCTTTGAGCCTCGAGATAATGGAAGTCTAAACATATCCGAATCATGAAATTAGAATCAAGAAGAAACATCATTCAAACCTTACTTCTATTCAAGACCCAAATCCCAACTCATGGAATGGGGTTTATGAACTAAAAAGATGGAATAAGGAATCTATAGGTCTCAATATGAAATTAATGTTCTAGGTGATCAATTCCCATCAATTATAAGCTAGAAGAACCAACAAATCACTTAAATTCGCATTCAAGGGAAAACCCCCAAATTTGGATATGAACCCTAACTTCCAATTCCATAAATTAGACTCTAATAACGGAAGATACAGGCTTCACAACTAAGAATCTATCAAATTCTAGGGTTATATTAGCCAACATCATCAACCAAACTTATTAGGAAGCTAAAACCCAAAATCCCCAATTTCAACCTAGGGTTTGTAGACAACTAATTCCTCAACCCAACATGCTTATAATCGCAAAATAAGAATAATAATCAATAGGGAAACATAAAACTTATGATTAGAAACTTACCCCATAGACTGGAAGAAAGTTCTCACAAACTCTCCAAAGCAACCTCAAGAACTTAGAATCTGGAAATGGAAGCCAACCCTCGGATTCTAGGGATTTACTACTGAAGCTACAGTAACACCTTCGCGATCGCGTCAGTGCGCGCCTCATCGCTGTCGCGGCGCCACACCATGCGATTGCGAGGGACTTACTCCCCCAACCTCGCGAACACACCTCCTTCTTCGCGATTGTGAAGAAGGACACCAGATACAGTTAGAACCAGATTTCCTGGTTTTTGGCTAACTTTAACCAGAAATTCGACTATCTCCCGATACCATCTGCTCACAAACCATATATGCAGACATACATTAAAATACGCTACGAACGCACTCGTGATCATGGAATTTCCAACAGAGGTCTCATTTCGAGTCAACCCCCGATACCTCAAGACCAACTTCCCAACCTAAGTCCCAAAATCCATTCGAGTGGATTGGGAACCGAACCGAATATACATATAAGTTCTAAAAGATTATCCAGATCTCTCGAAATCGATGAATTCCCTTTACCCAAAAATCAACTTTTAGTCAACTCTTTTTTGCTTAAAACCCAAATTTTCCAAAATTTCACCCAAATCATATCCAAAGACATTGGGAAATGTGTCAATGGTTTCCTCAGTTAAATGTGAGCTAAACAAGACCGGGGAAGGGTCTAAAGTACTGAAAAGACTATAACGACCAAACGGGTCGTTACATCAAATGCCAATTAAACCATCGCTCGTCCTTGATCGACGAAGGGAAAGAACAAAAAAGTACCTAAATTGGCAACCAACTGAGGATAGCGACTACGCATGTTGGACTCAATCTCCTAAGTGTCCTCCTCAACAGGACGATGCTTCCATTGCACCTCCACATAAGCAATCTTCTTAGACCTTAACTTTCGAGCCTGTCTATCCAAAATCGTAATAAGCTCCTCCTCGTAAGTCAGATTCTCATCAAGCAATACCGAGTCCTAACGAATAGTATAAGTACCATCAGCATGATACTTCTTCCGCATAGATACATGGAAACTTAGATGGATGCCTGCCAAGCCTGGTGGCAAGGACAACTTATAAGTGACATCGCCCACACGATCAAGGATCTCAAAGGGCCTAATATACCTCGGGCTCAACTTACCTGTTACACCTCGAAAAATTCCTGCGTCATGTGCGTTGTGAGTAAACTAACGTAAGCTCGAAGCGGTCATGGAACCCTTATAAGGTTAATAAATACTCTTACCAAGTTCTAAGCAAGCGTCTAAAGGTTCTGGGATCAAGAAAATCGAAGAAAATAAGTTTGTCAAAAATTTGAAAAAAAGTTGACAGAATTTTGGGTCAAATTCGGAGGGGTATATCTCCTAGTATATTGAGAGTTTTAAGGTGTTTCAAAAGCCTAAAATGAAGTTCGTCAAGTCTAGTTTCCAACGCAACAAACCGCTGGTCAATACAACATCGGAGAAGAGATTTATGGACGTTACAAGTAAGGCTGACAGAGCAAAACGAGTGCTACAGTAACTGCTACAGTAATTCGGTGTGAACAGTAAAAATCAGAAAATTTAAAAACGAAAATCTGATTTTTTTCTCTCATTTTCTACCACCTTCTCTCCCTAAATTCTCTCTACACTTCCCCAAAACTCTTTCTACCAAATTCATGGAGGTCAAAGATGAAATTCAAGTGATTATATCCAAATTCAACCTCAAAAGTTAACCTTGGTAAGGAAGAACACCTCTATAGCGTTGTGTTGCGTTTAAGGGTGATTGAAAGTTGAATCAGCGGTGGATTTCAAATGGTATTTACTGTTTAAGGTAATTTTAACTTCCCCTTGGTTGTGCATAAGCTTAATTCCATGTTGGTGAGGTTGTTTATAGCAAAATACTACAAGATAGCGTTGAAATAGCCTAAGATATGGCTACTGTTTCGTTGGGCTGTTTTGAGGTGATAAATATGATTTGTTGTTATATCCGGCATTTTTGCATATTTGGAAAGTTTGAAATAATTGTGATTAGCTAGAGATGGGGCAATATTTTGATGTTATTCAATATGTATGTTGTTCATGAAAAATATTGATGCGGAAATATGGAAGAAGGCCAAGGGCAAAAATTGGAATTTTGAAAGTTTATTGTTATCGCCCGTACTTTGTACGTTCGGATACTTTGGGGTAGTCGTGGCAAGTTAAGGATAAAATCATTTTCAAGAATTATTTTAATGTACGAGTTGTTAGGAGTATTATTTATGAACATTGGTAGTATGAAATATTGAGAAAGGCTAAGGGTAAAAAGGGAAATTTGCAAAGTGGCATCATGGGAATAATGTGGAAGGCTCGGGGCAAAACGGTAATTTCACACAAGGTCCATGAAAGTTCCAAAGAGGGGCCATATTGGCCATGTGACAAAAAAAAAAGAGATGACAAAATAAGTCATCTTTTCCTAGAAATTTAAGGAAATCTCTAGAGAGAGGGCATGTGCCCCTCACATGATTTGGAAGAAATATATATATATGAGAGAAGTCTTCATTTTTAGTTTAAGAAGTTGGAGAGAAAGAAGAAAACAAAAAAAAAAAAAAAATCAAGAGCAAGAACAAGAAAAGGCCTTCGGCCATGGAGAGAAAAAGGGAAAGAAAAAAAGAAAAAAATTCTTGGAGCCTTAGTCCTTGATTCAAAAATTTGTTTCTTTTTGGATTCTTATTAAGTTCAAGACTCTCTACCAAGTGATACAAATATCTTGGCAAGAAAGTGATCTTGGTGGCAAGTGGAGAAATTAAGAAAAGGTAAGGTTTCATGTTCCTTTTATGTTGTAGAAGATTTATAGATGTTAGAGTGAATGGAATTGAATGGAAATCATGAAATTATGGTGTGTGTGTGCATGGCCGTGTGGTGTATGTGCATGTGCATGTGTGGCCGTGAGTGCCCTATGTGGAGAAGAGTCTATTGAATTTGTTTAGTATGTTAATTATGTTGTTATGGCATTATGGAGTAAATAGAAGGTTAATGGTTCTTATTATTGTGGAAAAAATTGTTATAAGGTTGTGGTAGGAAATTATGCAATTTTATTGAAGTTTATGTAAATATGGAGATGGAAGTGGTAAGACACAAATTATGATTGTTGTTAATGAAGTTGGAAGACAAAAATGCGTTATGGAAATTTATGTTAAAAATTGGAGGTTTTGGATGGATTATGGTTTGATGGGGATTTTGTATATTTTGTAAAATAATGAGAAATGTGTTCGAATTGTATTTGAATGGTTTTGAATTAGTAGATAAATATGAAGATGTTAGTATTAGATTGAAAGTGGGAAGTTAGAATGGAAGTTATTGCATTATGAAGAAAGTAATACTATTCGTGCTAGAATGCGTTTTTAATTCGATTATTGATGTGGTTGATGTTGTTGTTGGATTGGTTGTTGCTATTTTGGCCGAGTTTAATTCTCGGGGATGTTGGATTTATAGGGGAGATGTACCCAAATTTTTGTAAGATAAATAAGGGCCAAGAATTAACTTTCAAAGGCATGTGACTTATGTTTGGCAACTTTGACCAATTGTAGATTCTCAAGCAACGGGATTTGAGTTTAAGCGAGCATAAGTGTGCAAGGTATGTAAAGCCTATCTTTTCTTCTTTGGCATGTCCTAGTCCTACTAGGTTAAGATCGGAACCTCGGGGGACAATTTCCGCTCTTGAAATCCGAGTTTGATTTTGCGTACTATTCATTCAACAAGAATTGAACTATAATCCTTTATATTTGATCAAAGAATGCTTAAACCTCCATAACTTCCGCAAATGAATCCGAATCGCTCCGAAACTTCACGGATAACTTTATGGAGCCTAATGTTTGTAATTTATGTTCGCCGCCTCGACTTGACCCGAGGTGGCCCGCAAGTCCCGAGACTTCCCTTACTTGATTTGTTTGATTCATTTCCGTACGCATATGAGTAGGAAGCGTTTGCCATGATGACTCTAAGGTTCGTTTGTAATGCCCTATAATGTTGTTTGGACATTCCTCACTATGTATGATACTAAATTTGCCGAGATTGACCTATGATATATTTTTCGAAAGATTGATAACTTAAAAAGTCCGCGACTTTTGTATATTAATTTCGATTAACTCGATGCCTTATTCCCGAGCCTTCCGATCCTAACGTTTCGTATATGAAATTATGTGTCGGAGTCCCGGAACTTACTTTTGATATGCATATGGTTTCGCACCACCGCTTCGTGCCTATGGTTACACTTTCTGCCGCACCGGGCCGGTTCGGATCGTGCGCATTATGACATATTCGGCAAAGCATGATGTGTTACGGTTTCCGAGACTCGCCATAGGCTAGGTTACCGTTTATGGTGTTATGATGTGATATGGCATCTCGATATATTCGATGATTTGATGTGTGTGATGTTATGATGTGTTCGGAGATGTACGGAGATTTGAAAACTTCTGGAGTATGATGTGTTGTGGCACACGCGTCAGGGGGTGACCACGTTCCTGAGCCCTATGCATGATTTTTATTTGCATTATGTACATACTTGCATTGCAGGTTTGATCTCGTTACTCGTATTTGTTACGTATCTTCTCGACTCCGACCATGATTTGGACTACTGTACCTCTCCCGCTTTACATACTCGGTACTTCTTTCGCATCGACCCCCTTTTTCTTCGGGGTCGCGTTTCATGCCCGCGCAGTACGGACGCTCGGTTGGGTGATCCTCCGGCTTAGGCTACCCGTTCGCTATTTTGAGTGCTCCCCTGATCCGGAGCCCGTATTTGGTATATGTCATTTGCATACTCGTACATTTGCTGTTTGTTCGGGTACGGCGGGGGCCCCTGCCCCGTCATATGTTCGTACGTTACGTTCATTTGTAGAGGTCCGTAGTCATATTTGTGGGTCATGGTCCGGTTTGTTTGTATATGATTCTGATTTGCGTCCTTAAGCGGCTCCGTTGTTGCTATGGCCGATATGGCCCACATGTTTGTATGTATGTGTATGTCCGGGGCGATGTGCATTCCGCAGCTTTTGATTTTGATATGATGATTCTGAGACGGCGATCGCTTAGGATAGCATTCGTTTCAGTGTTTGTGTGATGTCTGCTATCAGTTACCAGTACGAATAATATCTATTAAAACTGGATATGCCCTAATATGACAATCTGGTTCGTAAGTTTGTTCGGGTGCCTAAGTAGGGCACCACGGCTCCACTGGCCGGGTCGTGACAAAAGTGGTATCGAGCTGTTTGTCTCTCTATGCTCCACAGCCGTGTCTCAGAGTCTTGTTTATAAGTGTGTTGTGCACCACATCTATAAACAGGAGGCTACAGACATTTAGGGTGTTGCCTTTCTTTGGATCTTAGATCGTGCGATAGAAGAAGGCACCGTAGAAATGAATTCTTTTTATCCTTTGATTTCGGCCGAAGAACGGTATCGACGGAAGACAAGATCGATAATATTAGAAGCTATAAAGACACGAGTAAGCAATGGTATGAAAGAGGTACGTTGGGGAAGTCATTTGCCAAGTATGATGAATATAAAGTTGAAAAATCGAAAAGGAAGGAAAATAAGAAAATGCCACGGTGCCATTCCGAGCTATGTATGTAAGGTAAGTTTCGCCATCTTCATATTTTTACTTGAAATTATTAGCCTTGTGCGGCTATGATACGATATGATACGTATGTATATATGATGATGGCCCCGTTTACAATGAGGCATCATTGGTATCTCTCGCGTGTGTTTTGGGATAATAAGAAATACGGAAACTCGCACGAAATTTTTCTCGAAAAAATACGAGAATGAGATAAGTTTGGAAGATATTTCGAAAAAGTCATGTTAATGGTAGCGATGAAAGTTGACTAAGTCAGTAAAGTCATCATGGCCGCCCTCTAGAAATAAGTTAGCTCGTGGAATGAATGGTGAAACAAAGAATAAGACGTCGGTGGAAATAAGGTAGTAAGGAAATTTGGAATGGATTTGTGCTACTAGGCGATGATCTAGAAAGGATCGGCGGGTTGGATAAAGTGATATGATTAAGATAAGCGTATGAGAAAAGGAACAGACGAATAGGAATGTATCGATAAGAAAAGCAGTAAAATGTCCGTGGGGACGTTTTGAAATACTGCAAGGCTCCGACGTACTCTAAGATATGTAATGAAGGTTGTGCGGTGAGATGGACGCGACCGTATTGGCATTAACGCACCCGATTTCATTAAAGTCTCAAGGTTAAGCGTGCCGAAGGGAGAGAAATTCTCAGATGGGTGACCCCCCGGGAAGTATTTTGAAAATTTTATGAAATTTAGACATAAGGGGTAAAGGGCTGAGTAATCCAAGGGAATTAGAGTATGCGAGGTGACCAGACCTTAAGAGACGCGAACGGGCCGGATTAGGTCGGTAAAGAAAAGGAGTTAACTGAAAAGAATGAGTAAGGAAACTGAGATATTGGAAGGGATTAAGGATAAGAAATATGATTAAGTAAAGCCTTCAAGGGAGCCGACAAGCGAAGTAGGAAATCATTTGTGTAGAAATGGGAAGAACAAGTCTCAGAAGCAAGCGAGAAGTGAAACGTGATGAGAAATTTTCGTAAGTCCCTCGGCATTAATGAAAGTGGTCCGCCTCGATCATGATTCCGTATGTCATACTCGCACCTCCGATTTTGATGAACCTCTGTCTAGTATACCTCTGTATTTCGAATCAATACGTTTTTGTCCGACATACCTCTCGTACGTCCGACTCGATTACAAATTTGTTCGATATATCCGTCCGTCGACTCGGGACGGATCTCGTTTGGCATACTTCCATACGTCGACTACGACTACGGATCTATCATCCTCAATAACCAAGACATCTGACTCCTCGATCATGGGTTTGCCCGATATGCTCACGTGTGTCTCCTCGATTACGAATGCTCGATATAACGCATGCTATGCTTTTGCACTTCGATTCCTGACATGACTCCGTCTCGAAATCCGTCCGATCTTCCGGTTCGATGAAGATTCTGTCGCCATATATTTTATTTGAGATCGTACGAGCCG
The DNA here is from genome assembly GCF_029784015.1 of Lycium ferocissimum. NCBI lineage: Eukaryota > Viridiplantae > Streptophyta > Magnoliopsida > Solanales > Solanaceae > Lycium > Lycium ferocissimum. The sequence goes on along the minus strand of NC_081345.1, from coordinate 60,929,313 downwards.
TTAGACTAATAAGGATTCCAAATAGCCCTGATACGGTAATATCGGAGAATGGCAAAGGAAGAAGCAGGAGTCGGAAGAAGAATGCCCTCACAAGCGCCCTGAACAAATACGAGTATGTAGTTGGCACATGCCCCCCCCCCCCCCGACTTATCATGTTTCCCCACGCGGTAGATTCAACATTCGAGGACGAATGTTCTAAAGGGGGGGAGGATGTTATATCCGGCATTTTTGCATATTTGGAAAGTTTGAAATAATTGTGATTAGTTAGAGATGGGGCAATATTTTGATGTTATTCAATATGTATGTTGTTCATGAAAAATATTGATGCGGAAATATGGAAGAAGGCCAAGGCAAAAATTGGAATTTTGAAAGTTTATTGTTATCGCCCGTACTTTGTACGTTCGGATACTTTGGGGTAGTCGTGGCAAGTTAAGGATAAAATCATTTTCAAGAATTATTTTAATGTACTAGTTTTTAGGAGTATTATTTATGAACATTGGTAGTATGAAATATTGAGAAAGGCTAAGGGTAAAAAGGGAAATTTGCAAAGTGGCATCATGGGAATAATGTGGAAGGCTAGGGGCAAAACGGTAATTTCACACAAGGTTCATGAAAGTTCCAAAGAGGGGCCATATTGGCCATGTGACAAAAAAAAAAAAGAGATGACAAAATAAGTCATCTTTTCCTAGAAATTTAAGGAAATCTCTAGAGAGAGGGCATGTGCCCCTCACATGATTTGGAAGAAATATATATATATGAGAGAAGTCTTCATTTTTAGTTTAAGAAGTTGGAGAGAAAGAAGAAAACAAAAAAAATCAAGAGCAAGAACAAGAAAAGGCCTTCGGCCGTGGAGAAAAAGGGAAAGAAAAAAAGAAAAAAATTCTTGGAGCCTTAGTCCTTGATTCAAAAATTTGTTTCTTTTTGGATTCTTATTAAGTTCAAGACTCTCTACCAAGTGATACAAATATCTTGGCAAGAAAGTGATCTTGGTGGCAAGTGGAGAAATTAAGAAAAGGTAAGGTTTCATGTTCCTTTTATGTTGTAGAAGATTTATAGATGTTAGAGTGAATGGAATTGAATGGAAATCATGAAATTATGGTGTGTGTGTGCATGGCCGTGTGGTGTATGTGCATGTGCATGTGTGGCCGTGAGTGCCTATGTGGAGAAGAGTCTATTGAATTTGTTTAGTATGTTAATTATGTTGTTATGGCATTATGGAGTAAATAGAAGGTTAATGGTTCTTGTTATTGTGGAAAAAATTGTTATAAGGTTGTGGTAGGAAATTATGCAATTTTATTGAAGTTTATGTAAATATGGAGATGGAAATGGTAAGACACAAATTATGATTGTTGTTAATGAAGTTGGAAGACAAAAATGCGTTATGGAAATTTATGTTAAAAATTGGAGGTTTTGGATGGATTATGGTTTGATGGGGATTTTGTATATTTTGTAAAATAATGAGAAATGTGTTCGAATTGTATTTGAATGGTCTTGAATTAGTAGATAAATATGAAGATGTTAGTATTAGATTGAAAGTGGGAAGTTAGAATGGAAGTTATTGCATTATGAAGAAAGTAATACTATTCGTGCTAGAATGCGTTTTAATTCGATTATTGATGTGGTTGATGTTGTTGTTGGATTGGTTGTTGCTATTTTGGCCGAGTTTAATTCTCGGGATGTTGGATTTATAGGGGAGATGCTGCCCAAATTTTTGTAAGATAAATAAGGGCCAAGAATTAACTTTCAAAGGCATGTGACTTATGTTTGGCAACTTTGACCAATTGTAGATTCTGAAGCAAACGGGATTTGAGTTTAAGCGAGCATAAGGAGTGTGCAAGGTATGTAAAGCCTATCTTTTCTTCTTTGGCATGTCCTAGTCCTACTAGGTTAAGATCGGAACCTCGGGGATAATTCTGCTCTTGGAAATCCGAGTTTGATTTTGCGTACTATTCATTGCGAATTGAACTATAATCCTTATATTTGATCAAAAGAATGCTTAAACCTCCATAACTTCCGCAAATGAATCCGAATCGCTGCGAAACTTCCACGGATAACTTTATGGAGCCTAATGTTTGTAATTTATGTTCGCGCCTCGACTTGACCCGAGGTGGGCCCGCAAGTCCCGAGACTTCCTTACTTGATTTGTTTGATTCATTTCCGTACGATATGAGCAGAAGCGTTTGCCTATGACTCTAAGGTTCGTTTGTAATGCCCTATAATGTTGTTTGGACATTCCTCACTATGTATGATACTAAATTTGCCGAGATTGACCTATGATATATTTTTCGAAAGATTGATAACTTAAAAGTCCGCGACTTTTGTATATTAATTTCAATTAACTCGATACTTATCTTGAGCCTTCTGATCCTAACGTTTCCGTATATGAAATTATGTGTCGAGTCCTGGAACTTACTTTTGATATGCATATGGTTTCTGCACTACTCTGCTCGTGCCTATGGTTATGATTTCATTCGCGTGCCGGCGGTTACGTGATCGTGCGCATTATGACATATTCGAGCGGTATGATGTGTTACGGTTTCGAGACCTCGCCGTAGGAAGTAGGTTACCGTTTATGGTGTTATGATGTGATATGGCATCGATATATTCGATGATTTGATGTGTGTGATGTTATGATGTGTTCGGAGATGTACGGAGATTTGAAAACACGAGTATGATGTGTTGTGGCACCGGCGTCGAGGGGGTGACCACGTTCTTAGGCTCTATGCATGATTTTTATTTGCGTTAAATACATTTGCACATTCCGCACGGAGTTTGATGTTACTTCTGTATTTGTTACGCTGTCTTGACTCCGGTCATGATTTGGACTCTTGTGCCTCACCTTTCACATACTCGGTACTTAACTTTCGTGCGACCCGCTTTCTTCGGGGGCACGTTTCATGCCAGCGGTATAGATGCTCGGTTGGGTGATCCTCGGTTTAGGCTACCCATTCTGTATTTTGGAGTGCTCCACTTGTCACGGAGCCGTATTTGGTATATGTCTTTTGCTATGCATACTCTGTACATTTGCTACTGTTCGGGTACGGCGGGGCCCTGTCCCGTCATATGTTCGTACGTTCTGTTCTGTTTGTAGAGGCCTGTAGTCATATTTGTGGGTCATGGGTCCGGTTTGTTTGTATATGATTCTGATTTGCGTCCTTAAGCGGCCCCGTTGTTGCTATGGCCGATATGGCCCACATGTTTGTATGTATGTGTATGTCTGGGCGATGTGCATTCCGCCAGTTTTGATTTTGATATGATGATTCTGCACGGGCGATCGCTTAGGATAGCATTCGTTTCAGTGTTTGTGTGATGTCTGCTATCAGTTACCAGTACGAATAATATCTATTAAAACTGGATATGCCCTAATATGACAATCTGGTTCGTAAGTTTGTTCGGGTGCCTAAGTAGGGCACCAGTCACGGCCCACGGGGCTGGGTCGTGACATTTGTGATGGCTAAAATTTATGGAATACAACATGATTGTGATATGGTCTTTGTTGTTATTTGTATTTATATGTTTATCAAGTGAATTGGTGAAATAAACATATGAAATTTGAGATTGAAAGTGAAGATTGAAATGTTAGGCGTGTGGGCTGTTTTATGGCACATGTTGGTGTTGAAAGTGATGTTGTTAATGTTGGTATTGATATTGTTGTTATTGGTTATGGGATTACGATTTTGGGCTAGGCATATAAATAGAGAAGATGCTGCCGAAATTTCGACAGATTCTAGAAAGAGTTAGTTTGAGGGCTTAAGATAGGCCTATGAAGATGAGTCTAACAATAGTATAAATTTTCTTGAATATAGATTTACGAGCCTGGGCGGCCAAGCGTTGAGTAGTTAAAGTTAAGGCGACCAAAAAGGTATGTTAAGGCTTTCCCTTTTGTTTCATTTTGGCATGATCCTATGATACGAGCGAACAACGAGTAATCGAGTCTCCATATTACTCTACTCTTAGAAGTATTAGGAGTATTTCAGTTACTGATGATTCTGTACCCCTCTATTATGATTATTCCTTCTGTTCATGGGTCCTAAATGTTGTATCATGATAATGTTAGTTTATGTTTATGCATTACATTCATTTGCATACATGCATATTGACTCGTGACCAGAAGGCGTTATATACGCGTATATTATGTATATTATATATATGTATGGGGTATGGGAAAAGGGTGAGGCGTTATATACGCATTACTACCTGATCAGCTGGTGCATAGTGATGTGATTATGCCCGAAGGGGCCATTATACTATTATGCCCGAAGGGGCCATTATGCTATTATGCCTGAAGGGGCCTATATGGGATATGGATGGGGCCGTACGTTCCTCGGCACTATGACCTATGCTTATCATACGCCCGCAAAGGAAATTTCAGTAAGTAGACATATAGATGCATTCATACAGATATGTTCAGTTAGTCAGACATACAGATGCATTCATCCAGATGTATTCAGTCAGTCAGTTTAGTTTAGGATTCTCAGATTTTCTTGATGACTCCTATGTGTATGCTACTCTTCTGCCTTACATACTCAGTACATTATCCGCACTGACTCCCATATTGTATGGGGGGGCTACGTTCATGCCCGCAGGTTTAGATAGCCAGGAAGACAGATTGCATCCTTAGGTTGCTTCTTCAGCTTCATAGTGGAGCACTCCTCTTTTATCGGAGTTGCCGTCTAGATCGGGTATATGTCCTGATGTTATGGGTAGGGCGGAGGCCCTGTCCCGTCCACAGCATGTCCAGTATGTCAGTAGAGGCTCATAGACGCTTATATTCGGTCGAAGGTCGCCCGCTCAGCACATGTTTGGCTACATAGTTTTATCGGGTAGCCTTGTCGGTTTGTGCCCCGGTTCAGTTTAGTGATGCATGTGTATATATATATATATATATTTTTTTTAGGGCTGTGATCCTCCAGTTTATGACATCTATCGGTCAACGGATCATGTTATGAGTGCCCTCAGTGGCCCAGAATGAGCATGAGCAGATATGTCATGTACGTTTAGTAGCATCTAGGAGGTCAACTTCTGGGTGTCCGTCATAGTCCTCCGGTTGGGCTGTGACATTATTTCTTTTCCCAAACCTCATAACACCCTTCATGGGTGAAATCTTCAATAGAACCTGATCGCCAATGGCAAACTCTAAATTTAGGACCTTCCGGTCCGCATACATCTTTTGTCGACTCTGAGCTGCCAAAAGCTTGGCCTAAATGACCCTCTCCTTCTAAAGAGACTCTCTCAATAGATCCGTACCCCAAGGACGAACCTCAAATGCATCAAACCAACTAACCGAAGTTTTACATCTCCTACCATACAAAGCCTCAAAAGGCACCAGATCGATACTCGAGTGATAACTGTTGTTTTACGCAAACTCTGCCAACGGAAATTATTGATCCCAATGACCACCAAAGTCTACAACGCAAGCCCTCAACATATCCTCGAGCACCTGAATGGTCCGCTCGGACTGCCCATCAGTCTGGGGGTGGAAAGCTATGCTAAGATCCACTCGGGTACCCAACTCAACATGAAAAGCTCCCAGAAATGGGAAGTGAAGATAGTACCCCGATAAGATATGATAGAAATGAGAACCCCATGTAATCTTATAATGTTATTAATGTACAACTTGGCTAACTTCTCCGCAGAATAAGAAACCTGAACTGGAATGAAATGAGCGGACTTAGTCAACCGATCAACTATCACCCAAATCGAATCAAACTTACACAGGGTCTTCGGAAGACCAACAATGAAATCCATGGCAATCCCCTCCCACTTCTACTCGGAATGGGCATCCTTTGAAGTACACTACTGGGTCGCTGGTGCTCATACTTAACTTACTGATAATTACCACACTTAGATGCAAAATCGGCTATGTTTCTCTTCATGCAGCGCCACCAGTAATGCTGCCTCAAATCACGATACGTCTTAGTCGCCCCCGGATGAATGAAATATCGATAACTATGGGCCTCAGTCAAAATCAACTGAATCAAGTCACCAACATGAGGAATGCACACGTGCCCCTTAATCCTTAGGGTACCCTTAGAATCAATCATGGCTTCCTTGGCCTCACCTCTCAGAACCCTATCTCAAATCTTGCTCAACTGAGCATCCTCAAACTGATGGGTCCTGATCTGATCTAATAAGGACGATCTTGCCTCCGCACAAGCTAAATTATTGGCCAAAGTATGAACCTCCATATCCAATGGACGCTCGAAAATAACCAAATGGGCTAAACTCCCCATACTCATGGCCTTGCAACTCAAGGCATTAGCTACAATATTGGCTTTCCCTAGGTGATAAAGAATAGAAATGTCATAGTCCTTCAAGAGATCCATCCATCGGTGCTGCCTAAAATTAAGATCTCTCTAGGTGAACACGTGCTGAAGGCTACAGTGAGCGATGAAAATCTCGCAATGGACACTATACAAGTAATGCCTCCAGATCTTCAAAGTGAAGACCACAACTAACAACTCTAAATCATGGGTAGGGTAATTTCTCTCATAGATCTTCAACTGACGGGAAGCTTAGGCTATAACCCTACCATCCTGCATCAAAATAGCACCCAAACCCACATGGGATACATCACAATAGACTGAGAAATCCTTACCCTTCACGAGTAATGCCAGAATCGGGGCTAAAGTTAAAAGGGTCTTGAGCTTTTGAAATCGATCCTCACAATCATCGGACCGCTGGAAGGGAACATCCTTCTGAGTCAATATGGTCAATGACGAAGTAATAGAAGCAAATCCCTTCACAAATCGATGTGATGGCGGCCAAACCCAGGAAAGTACGAATCTCGGTCACAGTAGTGGGCCTCGCCTAATCTCTCACAACCTCAATCTTCTGCGAATCAACCATGATCCCGTCCTTAGACACAACGTGGCCCAAGATTGTCACAGACTCCAACCAAAACTCAAACTTCAAAAACTTAGCAAATAAACTATTCTTCTTCAACAACTCAAGTACAGTAAGAAGATAGCTCTCATGCTCCTCTCTACTCTTGGAATACACCAGGATATCATTAATAAACATAATCACAAAGGAGTCAAGAAATAGCCTAAAGATGCCATTCATCAAAGTCATGAATGCAGCCGGGGCATTGGTAAGCCCAAATGACATCACTAGAAACTCATAATGTCCATATCTCGTCCGAAAGGCTGTCTTCGGAATATCCTCAGCCCTGATCTTCAGCTGATGGTAGCCTGAACGCAAGTCAATCTTCGAGAACACTGAATCACCTTGAAGCTGGTCAAATTAATCATCAATATGAGGCATAAGACACTTGTTACAAATGGAAACCTTGTTCAGCTGTGATAATTGATCAAATCCACATAAGATCCATCTTTCTTCTTCACAAACAACACAATAGCACCCCAATGGGAGACACGCAATCTAATAAATCCTTTGCTCAATAAATCCTGCAACTGCTCCTTAAGCTCTCTCAACTTGGTGGGTGCCATCCGATATGGCGGCTACTCGGATCCAAGTCAATACAAAAGTCAATATCGCGATTGGGTAGCATACCGGCAGATCGGACAGAAATACCTCTACGAACTTGCTCATAATGGGAATGGACTTAAGAGGTGGAAATGTAACAGTAGTGTCAGACGCATGAGCCAGATAAGCAAGACACCCCTTGTTGACTAATTTTTTTGCCTGAAGAAAGGAAATAATCTTATTCGTAGCTGGACTAAGAGTACCCCTCCACTCAAGTCTAGGAATGCCCGGCATGGCTAAAGTGACTGTCTTGGCATGACAGTCCAAGATCGCATGATAAGGAGAAAGCCAGGTCATACCCAAAATAATATCAAAATCCACAATATCAAGTATCATCAAGTCTACCTGATGTGCCGTGAAATTACGGAACATTCGATGCTAATTCTTTACAGTTTTGTGACTCTTCAAGTACTTTTGGTGTTACTTTTCTTGTGTTTTCGTCATTTTGATAAGATGTTCGGAGAGTATAACGGAGCAAGATGGAGCAAAATAGGCCAAGGATGAAGAAAAGCATGACCTACATTTCGCAGGTTATACATGCGAGACACAGATTGCACGCATAAGGTGACAGTCATTTTGGGAAAATTGGAAATTGGAAGCAACACCTGCGAGATGCAGGTGCCACCTGCGAGATACATCTTGTGCCGCAGATGCTGTCACTTATTCAGTAAAGAATTCTGCACTTGTGAGAAATTAGCAAAACTTGCGGTTGGCAGCTTGAACCTGAGACACCATCTGCGGTTCGCATGTGATGCACGCGAGGGTATTTTTATCCAAAGGTGGTGCACATTTTTGGGATGTTATAAATACACTCCTAGGGTTTTGAAAAAGACATTCATTATTCAGTTCTTGTCGCTTAGTAGTAAAGCACTGAGTATTGGTGGTTGGATCTTTAAAAAGGAGAATCTTCCACTTTTTGTTGTCTTCTTCCATAAAAACTTTGTAAGCTGTATGAATACTTTATTTATCTTTGTCTTTTATTTAATGGAATGAGTAGCTAAACCCATTAGCTAAGGTTGTGGGACCAAATGTATTAGTTATGTGATTGGGTTTCATAGTCATACTTCATTTTGTATGTCAAAGATGTTTTCTATTAACTCTTTAAGCTCTAATGTCTTTTAATGGTTGCAAAAATTACATGTGTCTATTCACTTGCATTTTTCTTGGAAAAGAAAGTGTAAGTTAGGAAAAGAGTTAATAGCAATAATTTGGGATTTTACACCCATCTAATAACTTGAGCTAGGAATAGGAAAGCTATTTGAGACTAAATGGTTATTCTCATGTGCAACATTCTAAGGCTTGGAAAAGCTTAGTGATGAAATTTGCTAAGTTGGTTGGAAGACTTTTAGCAAGAACGTAGTAACCCATGGTCTATTACATCTACGCATATAAATGAGTTGAGTTGATACCCAACCGCATTACTTTCCGTTGGAACTACAACCTTAGTTCCTTTACCAATAGTTCACATTTTATAACAACAACTCTTAGTTATTAATGAACAAACGTCAAACCAATTACTATTATATTCCGCTCTCCCTTGAAATATAGACTAATAGTTTTGCGCTACACTTAGCAACTATATTTCTTCATTGTATTCTCTGTGGGATTTCGACCCTAACCTTGTTGGATTCTATATTTGACAATGACTGCTTACTCCTAATATTAAAGGTGTAATTTGGACGTATCAAGTTTTGGCGCCGTTGCTGGGGAATACGGTCTAGAAATTTACCAATCAGTGTAAGAATCTACTTTTAGTCTTTATTTCTCTTCTTATTTTGATTGTTGTTGTTGTGTTGACTGAGGTACAATGGGGGATAATATGGATGATGATGAAATGATTGCAGAGCCGGGTGATGCAGCGGCTATTCACCCACCTCCAGTTCAAGGAAACAGAAGTTTCGTTGTGAATAACACAATGTTGCACCTGCTTAACACCAAGGGCTTATTCGGGGGTCTACCAACGGATGACGCAAATAGACAAATAAAGAATTTTCTTCGAGTTTGCACCACTAATGTGCATCCAAATGTCTCATTGCCGGTTAGGTTGAGGCTCTTCCCGTTCTCTCTTACGTGTGAGGCCACCACATCATTGGATGATCTTCCAGCCTGGTCTATTACCACTTGGGCGGAGTTGACTCAAGCATTCCTCAAAGAAGTTCTTCCCTCCTTCCCGGATGTTACAACTCCGTGATGAAATCAACAACTTTCGTCAACTTCCAACTAAAGCTCTACATGAGGCTTGGACTCATTTCAAAAAGAAAGTTAAGAGTTTTCCAAAGCATGGGTTGCTCGATAGTGTTCTTCTCCAGACATTCTACTGGTCACTTGATACGGTCAACAAGTCGGTAGCAAATAATATTGTGAGTGGGTCCGTGATGAAAAACTTTTATGCGATGATGAGTCCTCTCCTAGGTAAATTGACTGAGACCAACGAAGCTTGGCATACTAGGGAGACGAAAGTGGTTAGAGGAGGTCCTTCCAAAATTTTCTTGTCTAGGGAGATAATAAAGAAGGAAGAAGAGAGAGATGAGACCATGGCAAAGTTGGTAAGGAGCATGCCAACTTTATCAACAATCAAGCGGGGGGTTATTAGTGATGGTGGTACGCACTTCTATAACAAGTCATTTGCAACACTTCTTGAAAAATATCGTGAATATCATCGGGTGGCCACTCTGTATCATCTGCAAACTAGTCTCGATGTGGAAGTATCCAATTGGGAGATAAAGAGTATCTTGGCCAAGACGGTCAATGTAAACAAAACTGACTGGGCTAGGAAGCTTGATGATGCTCTTTGGGCGTACAAAACTACATCTAAAATGCCCATTGGGACTTCTCCTTATAAGCTGGTTTTTGGCAAGGTGTGCTATCTGCCAGTTGAACTTGAACATTAGGCGTTGTGGGCATTGAAGAAGTTGAACATGAACTGGGAAGAAACAACCAAGCTGAGGTTGTTTCAGATGAATGAGATGGATGCATTCCGGTTCCATGCCTATGAGAGTGCGTGTCTGTATAAGGAGAAGATGAAGTATTATCACGATGTCAAGATCCTAAAGCGGGAGTTTTAGAAGGGTGACTCTGTCTTGCTGTACAACTCAAGGTTGAAGCTCTTTCAGGGCAAGTTGAAATCTAGATGGTCCGGACCTTTCAAATTGGTGAGTGTTTCACCCAATGGCTCGATGGAGTTGAAAACGATAGATGGGACTCGAATATATAGAGTAAATAGACATAGGGTAAAGCACTACCATTGGTGTGTTGATGGAGGTAATATCGTGGATAGGCACAGGCTAAAGCATGGATACACTATTGACTCGGAGTAAAATGGTACTCCCGTCATGCCGCAACGTTAAATCAAGCGATGCTTGGGAGGCAACCCAAGATTTTTAGTTTTTTTTTTCATTTTCTTTGATTTTCTTTTTGTCGTTTTAGTAGTTTTTGTGCTATTTGACGTTTACTTCTTTGACATGTAGGAAATAGTGGTGAAATAAAAGGCGAAAGAAGGGAAAGGTAATTTTCGACAGTAAAAGTACGGGCCGTAAAATTGAACCTACAAAATTGTACGTGATGTACTTCGTGCCCGTACTTGAAGAAGAAGATTTCTCATGTCACTAGAATTGTCCATCTAGGTACGGGATGGAAGTAGGAGCCATACTTCATTGTACGGTCCGTACTTTCACCTCGTACCTTAACAAGTAAATTAAGCTAGTCACTGGAATTGTCCATCCAGGTACAGGAAGCAAGTACGAGCTGTATTTCATTGTACGAACCGTACTTTCACCTCGTACCATAAGAAGGAAAAGTTTTTGTCACTGGAGCTGCAACGCCAAGTACGTGCATAATGTACGCTGTACTTCAATGTATGGGACATACTTCTACTAAGAAACATGAAGTGATTAGAATAGGAAGGCTTTTCCCTCTCCCATTCCAACAAAAAAACACTTCACTATCCCTCTCCTCCCACGATCCCACAACCTACATCAGCTACTACTCCCATCGTTCATTACACCATTACTCTCTATTTATGCCCCAATCCCTATTTTACCACCACCCTACCTATCATCCGTCCATAAATCCCAGCCCTAACTTCATTTGAGAGGAAACAAGAGCAGAAAAAGTCGAACAAAACTCTATACTATTTAAATTTGTCTCGTCAAAATCGTTACTCACAGGTATGTTGATGTATTTCATTTGTATCATAGTTTGTTTTATGGTAGTTAGGTGTAGAATTGTGTCACTTGTGGGGTCATAAGTGTTAATAGTGATTGAAACTTGGTTGGGGGTGGGATTTGGTATGTTGTATTGAATAAAGAACTCGTGGGGGGTGAGTATATCATATCCCTAATATGTCGGAGGGCATTCCAATAGACGGTTTCAATTTTGAAGCCCGAATTTGTTATGCCCACCAGCTGTTCGATGAATTGCCAAAGTGAAGAAATTATGAAAACGGGTGAAGTCTGAGTAACCCGAGCCCTTATACCCCATATGTGAAGTGTGAAGGAAGTTAATTATGTGTTCATGATGTTGTGTAAACTTTAGGAAATTGCTTGTTATGAGAAAGTTTAATAAGTTGCAGTTCTTGAAGTACAGACAGAACATAGGGCCGTATTTTATTGTTCGCCCCGTACTTTATGCCCGTACCTTAGTAAAATAATCCAGCATGTTTCTATCTTTGACACTTAAGGTATGCCCATAAATACGGCCCATACATTTTTGTATGAGGTGTACCTTATGCCGTACTTTATTGTACGTCCCGTACTTGGAAAGT
>NC_081345.1:60854566-60916963 GCF_029784015.1 Lycium ferocissimum | reverse complement strand
ATGACTCGGGAAAAAAATTCAATGAAAAGTGAACAAGTATCAAATACATTCTTAAAAAGGTCATCTAGGGAAGAGATTTGATCCTGTCTTGGTGTAGTAGATTGAGCCCTAGGGGTGACTGGAAAAAGGGAAGAAAATTTTCGGCGAGCTTACAACAAAGGGTATATTAGACGTTCGCCAAGATCTAAAGGTTAAACCGGATAACGATTGAAAGAGATTGGTTGAACATGTACATGAACATGTTCTATCTCAGACAATGTAGAGATTCAGAGGCAGATGAACTAGGTGGATGAAACAAGTTCGTGAAATGTTCTAGGGAAAGTCCTACAGTAACTAGGATTTGCAGAATTATGAAAAGAACATGGCGAGAAAGTATGAAAGATTCTTTTCAATATTTGTAGAGATTAGTAAGCCTTCTACACATATTCAAAGCATAATTAACAAGGCAAGAATACGAATACTACACAAATGCTATTAAATGTCATTGACTGACTAGGACAGGATTTTGTATTCGCCGACTTGTGGAGCATCAAGGGCTATATATATCCAGGTCTTTCTAAGAAGAAGTTTAGGCACCCTCAAAAAGAGAATTCAAAATATTGAGCTATCAAGAGATATATGCAGAATATTCAAGAATCCAGGGTTAAGTCCGTATTATAAAGAAAAGGATCGATGGAGCTGTTTTACTGAATAATCTTTCCCAGTTCTAAATTCTAGATTCGTTTATTTGATTTGTTCTATCGAGTTGTATCTTTATCCGCTTATTAAGAAGCATAAAAGTAGATACAATTGTTGTAACTTCCAGTTAGAGACTAGCTTGAAGATAGCTTGCTAGTCATAGATTGGGTAGCAAAGCCGAGATAGGAGTTAGATTACAGAGGTTGTAATTTGTAACTCGCAGTTGCCTCATTATTGTAGTGAAGGTTGGGGTAAATCCTGCCGGTTTGTAGGTTGTGGTTTTTATCACCGTTTGAGTTGGGTGGTTTCCAAGTAAAATACGGCATCCTTTACTTTCTATTTGTTTTTATTTCGCAAACTCATTTATAGAACAGGTTAAGTAACATGTTTTGTCCATAGGCAAAAAGTAGGTACACATTGGGACAGACACTTAGGTTGTGCAAAGCTAACATATATATTTTAAAGAAGGAGAAGGTTTAAAAGTGTGAGAGCAATGACAACAATGAATTTATTTTCTACAAGAACATTGTGTTGTAAAATCTCTATCCTATCAATTTCGTACGTAATCATCTAAAAAACTAATTATGACAGTGTTATTTTCTATCATAGTTATTTTCTTTATTTATATATTTTAGGAAAAATCACTAGAACATGACAACATGAAGTATAAATATCATTACACCAATAATAAAAATAATAATTTAAAGTAAAAATACCTTTAAATAATTAAAAAAAAAAAATTTAATGCTCGGGGCGTATGGATTTATGCTTGGGGCTTAAGCTTTTGGGCTCGGGACTTGCACCCAAAATTCTAGGGTGTCCGCTCTATGGATCTACGCCTTCATTTGCACCCCGAAGCGTTTTTGATACGCCCCGTCCCACGACTCGCCCCAATAATGCCATTGAAAAGACAGGTTCCAACAACCTTATTCTTCTTATTAGGATATTAATTAAATGCTCAGTGCCAAACGAAGAAACAAATCAAACAATGTAGTCACCATATTTCTAATACTCCAAGAATCTCCACAAAAGTTGAGTTGTCTTCAAACCCAACCAACCCGCCCCTATGCCTTTTCAAAGTTTTCCCCTTTATATATATACTCCTCATCCACTTTCTAAAATTATAACAACACTTGAAAGTAACATTAGACTAAAATTGTACCTAAATTCTTCAAAATGTAGGGAAGAGTCTTGGCCTACCAATGCGTCCATTGTGAAGGAGTCTTTCAATCAAGCCAAGGCATAGCTACCCATACAAAGATTCACTACAAGGATGGTTGGGTAAAAGGAACACGCCAAAGAAAGGTATATTTGTCATATCCGAATTATCAGGTACAACACAAGGGTTCTGGTACTGACTCATCGATTCCGCAGCAATAGCTTGATAGCTCAACTAATGTTTATCAAGCTGGTGCGCAAATTTCAACAACTCTATTGCACGACCTCTATCGTCTCCTTATTCGTCTAGAAGATACAAACCATCGGCTCGCCGTAAGAATCATTTCAGGCCTCGTAGACGTCCTGCCGTTTGCAGTCAATTTTGAACCCACCACTGGCGCAGGCAATGGTGCAAGTGCATCCTCAAACTCATTGTCGTATATCTTTAATAACCAGCGGCAGCAGTAAGTGACTCACCGACCTCCTTGTAGTAGTTGTCCATATATTTACAATCAATCGGAGCGAGATGCAATGGTGTTGGTGCCTCATGTTGCTACACCTTCACCTGTCACTCCTTTTCTTATTTGGGGGGGCTAGTTGCCTGCCCTACTAATGAACTAGTTCTTTATGGGTTCCTGTAATGACCCGTTTGATCGTTATTTTACTTTTGACCTATTTACTCCCATTGACCCTTTCTCGAGCCTTGTTAGTATGGTTTTGACCTACAGGGATAAGTGATACGATTCTGGAGGTATTCAGGCGAGTTTTATGGTGACTTATTAGAATTAGAACCTTAAAGTGAAAAACTTTTAACCGATAGTTGACTTTTGAGTGCACAGATCTTTTTCTAAAATCCTTCAATTTCGTGGGGTCTGGTGGGTGGATTATGACTTGGTAAGGTATTCAGTTCGATTCCCAAGAAACTCGATAGCATTTTGGGCTATTGGTTAGAAAGTAGGTTTTTTGTTATTGGAGGTTGACCCTGTCAAATAGACCTCCGCTGTGAATTTCGAGACCACGAGTGAGTCTGTATCATATTTTTATGTATGTGTGCATATCTGTTTTGTTTCTGGGACGTCTCAGGTGGTTATCAGGATTTGGAGAGAACTTGGTAAGAGACCAAAAAATGCTGGTTTCTGATGTCTCACCTAGTGAGATTGGGTGCGCCCCTGCTAATCAGCCTCAGCGAGGCTTGGTCTGCAGGCATGAGAGTTTTGGATTCTATTGAAATTCGCCCCAGTGGAGGGTATTTTAGATTCATTAAATTCCTAGAGTAAACCCTTTATTTCCCATTCCAGAAATTAATTCTCCAAAGTAACTCAAGGGCGATTTGAAGTGTTTCTGAGTGGATTCTTCTTGGGGCCAGTCTCTTCCACCTTGTTATCCATTATTTACCTTCCTAAGCTTGAAACCTATGGTGAAAATCCAGAAACCTAGCTGGAGAAGATGAGTTTCAACCTTCATTTTATTATTGAAATTTTAAGCTTTGAATGTGAGATTAAGTGATGGATTTAGCTAATCTAAGCATGAAATTTCATTAATTAGTAACTAATAGGCTTGAATCTCCAACTTGAGTTGAGAAATTGAATACGGAAAAACTAGGGTTTATGCCTAATTTGGGGTTTTTGCCTCGAATGATGAAATTGATCAATATTAGAGCTAAATTAGCAATTGGAGAGTAGAATTGTACTTCTAGAATGTTGTGATGCAAATTCTATCTTTTGAAATATTCATTTTACCCTCGTGGATTTCACTCTTTTTCTTTGCTGATTTTGATTCGAACGAATGTATAGCAATATAGGTAACGTAGTTCCCTATTTCTAACTTAAATTTCGATAATGGATGGACTTTGAGTATTCAGATGCTCTTCAGAAGGGCAAGGCTAAGATTTAACAATTTGTGGGGCAACGAGGTAGGTTACGGCTTAGCGTTTGGTTAGACTCCCGTTAGCGAGGCATATGTAGAGTTAGTTATTCACGGAGAAAGCATATTAAGCCTTCGAGTATAAATTTGGGATGGATATTTTTCGGTTGGTATTGTTGTTTACTTTATGGGATTGTCGCCTCGTTTGTTGTAGTATTGGACTTTTTGCTTAATTGTCATGTTGAGATTGTGATATGTTCATCTCTTACTTATCTTGACATTTATCATTGATAAAGGAATGAACTTGGTTTGGTATTGATATTGTGACACGTGCTCATGTAGAGGCACGATTGATTTTTGATATGATTACACTTGGGATTGATATTATCATAACATTCATAGTCATTTTACATAATACATTGGTATGAACTGTGATTGGTACTGATGATGATCAGTGAGAAGGAATCATCCGAGATTATGGACCTATTTGATATAGTAGCCATCTCTGGGTGATGTGCAGAATGGCTAGTGATGTGGAAGCCACCTCTGGGCTATGTGTGGAGTGGCTAGTGTTGTGGAAGTCATGTTTGGGCTATGTGCAGAGGGACTAGTACATGGACTCCTTGGGTCCCCCAAGGTTCATGACTATCAAGACGTGGATCCGTCCGTTGCATGTGTGTAAGGAGACTTACAGTTGGCCAGTGCATATCATTTCATTACAAATGCACTCATTAATTCATTCATACAATACATTGATTCAACCTTGGTGTTCATATCACGTGTGTTGTTTGATCTTGGACTGTGTTGTGATTGTACTTTACTACTCACATGCCTAATTTGCAGTTTCTTTCTTTTATATATGCTATCTAACTATTGCCAGCCTATGATACTTACCGGTACATGGTGTTTCTACTGATACTCCCATGCTGTACTCTTTTTCTGAGTGCAGAGTTCGTAGCAGGCTCCACTTCTACTCCTCGAGAGTGATCCCGGGGCTCGACTTTTGAGTGTTCAGGGTGAGCATCTGATGGATCCGCTGCCTCGAGACTCCTCTATCCCTCTGTCTTTATTTCCCATTCTGAGACAGAAGTTTTATTTTTAGACTTGTATTTTCTAGACATATATACTTAGTTGCTCTTGTACTATTCAGACCAGATTCAGGGCTTTTATGTTGTAGTATTCTGCATGATTATCTATCAATGATTTGAGACTGCTTATCTTCTTATTTTCTTACTTATGTTGTGTTAGAAGTTTAATAAGGGATGGGTTCGCCTACTAGGTAGGATTTGGTAGGTGCCCGCACGATCCGTCAATTGGGTCGTGACAAGTTATTATTAGAACCCTAGGTTACCCGGTCTATAAGTACAAGAGCAGGTCTAGTAGAGTCTTGCGGATTATTATAATGAGCTTCGTACTTATCTGCGAGAGGATATGGGACATTTAGGAAACTTCAAATTCTTCAATTCTCTCATGCTACTTTATTCAAATGGTATATAGAATATTTGAATTGGTATCTAGCTTACGTCCATTCTATCACAGATAGTGAGGACGCAGGCCACCATTGCTAGGGATAAGGTGCCCGAGCCAGCTATTAGGGTCGAAGTATGAGGACGAGGTCGTGCTAGAGGTCACGGCCGTGCCAGAGGTCGTGGTACCGTACCAGCCAGGGGCAGGGCCCCTGTAGATGGAGAGAGACGCGCTAGATCAGTATGGTAAGAGCAAGAGCGCCAGCCAGAACGTTAGCCAGAGTGCCAGCCTTTTACGTGGGCATGCAATTGAGGGAGGGTTGGGACCAGCCTAGACTCATCCCGAGGTGATTTCTACTTCGATGCTTTAGGACACCATGGCT
This sequence comes from Lycium ferocissimum, assembly GCF_029784015.1. Taxonomy (NCBI): domain Eukaryota; kingdom Viridiplantae; phylum Streptophyta; class Magnoliopsida; order Solanales; family Solanaceae; genus Lycium; species Lycium ferocissimum. Next base: position 60,911,415 of record NC_081345.1, on the reverse strand, counting down.
TGTATTCTGCTACATCTTGATGGACAGCATATTGTGGCTGGTAGCATTACTCCAGCGGGATCACATACTAGAGTAGAAGCATAGACCTCTGTGCAGGGCTAGACTCCGCGGATATAGCCTACTGCTGCTATGGCACCTCATATTGATGGGATTCCAGTACCTATTGGTGCTCCTATGCTCGTCGCTGGCCCAGTTATGACCCTTGGAGATCAGGAGCTAATTGGTAGATTTTTGAAGATAGAGCTGTCCAGATTCTTTGGTATGCCGAGTTAGGATAGTTATGAGTTTTGTTGTGGATATGCATGAGAGGTTGTATAATATGGGGATTGTTGAGTCCTATGGGGTTGACTACGTGTCCTACCAGTTGCGTGGGGATGCATAGACTTGGTGGAGGTCCTTCACTGATTGCCAGCCTATTGGGTCACCTCCACTATCTTGGGCACACTTTCATCAGGCCTTTCTAGAGAAGTACGTCCCCCATACCTTAGGGGACCAGATCAGAGATGAGTTAAACCACTTACATCAGAGGGGTATGTATGTATTTGAGTATGAGGCCCAATTTCAGTCTTTGGCGTGTTATGCTATGTAGTTGATTCCTACTGAGTCATAGAGGGTTAAGTAGTTCATGGGTGGACTAGTACTTCCGCTACATGTGGCATGTCTTCATCTTTTTTCCACGAGGCTTTTTTTCACTCCGTAGTGGACCATCTTTGCGAGTGTTGAGTCAGCTAGGGCCCGAGCCCTTAGTGGTGGCAGTGAGAAAAAGCCCCCTCAGTATGAGTGTTATAGTCGGTCGACTTCTAAAGGTGGAGGCCAGGCAGCCAGGCCGTATCAGCCGCATTACAGCCTCCGTATTCAATCAGCGCTACAGACTTCTTCAGGTAGCCTTTCGAGGCAGAGTGGTTATGATTCAGGGCAGGTTTCTGGAGGCTCTTATTCTCGGCCAGCCAACCGAGATGGTCACTCCGGTTCTTCAGCCTCCGCCATCCAGAACTCGCTATGTATGTGGTGATATCGATCACATTGCTAGGGAGTGCTCCAGATCGAGACCGAACGAGGCCCAGTAGGGTTCTAGATTCCAGACCCCTAGGATTCCAACATCTTCTAGTAACCAGGGTGGTTCTTCAGATAGAGACGGTGCTTAGACAGGCCGCGGTGGTTCACAGTTCTCTAGGGGTGGATATCAGTCTGGTAGAGATGATTCTCAGGCTTCCAAAGAAATAGCTCTATCTGGCCAGAGCGCCCGTAGTAGTGCCCATTGTTATGCTTTTCCTGGCAGGCTAGAGGCCAAGGCATCAGATGCTATTATTACAGGAACCATTTCTGTTTGTCACCAAGCAGGTTCAGTCTTATTTGATCCAGGGCCTACTTTCTCTTATGTGTATGCTTATCATTATATGGGTTGGGATTTTTTTTGTGACCAACTTGATGTATCTACTCATTTGTCTACTCTGGTAGGAGATTCGGTAGTGGTTGATCGAGTGTATTAGTCCTGCGTAATCAATTTTATGGGTTATAACGCGTGGGTAGGTTTGGTGATTCTGGACATGGTAGATTTCGACATCATATTTGTAATGAGTTGGTTGTTCCCTTACCATGTGATCTTAGACGGTCACGCCAAGACAGTCAGGTTATCAATATTAGGTATTCCTAGACTTGAGTGGAGAGGTACTTCTAATCCAGCCCCGAAGAAGATTATTCCTTTCTCCGAGCGAAGAAGTTTGTTGATAAAGGATGTTTTGCCTACTTGTCCCATATTCATGATACCAGGGTTGATACTCCGTCGCTTGAGTCTATGCCTATTGTGAGCGAGTTTGCCGAGGTGTTCCCTTCAGATTTGCCGGATATGCCACCCCATCATAAATTGACTTCAACATTCATCTAGTCCCAGTCACCCGCCCTATTTTTATTCCCCCATATAGGATGGCATCAACCTAGTTGAGAGAGTTAAACGAGCAATTGCAAGATCTGTTGAGTAAGGATTTCATCAGATCAAGCGTCTCCCTCTGTGACGCTCCTGTGTTATTTGTAAAGAAGAAAGATGGGTCGATACGGATGTGTATTGATTACCACCAGTTGAACAAGGTCACCATTCAAAACAAGTATCCTATTCCCCGCATTGATGACTTGTTCAACCAGCTTCGGTCTTTGCATTGTTCTCCAAGATTGATTTGAGGTCAGGCTATCACCAACTAAAGATTCAGGCTGAGGATATTCCAAAGACAGCCTTTAGGACTCGTTATGGTCATTACGGGTTCCTTATTATGTCTTTTGTGCTTACGAATACCCCAACAACTTTCATGGATTTGATGAATGGCATTTTCAAGCCATACCTGGATTCCTTTGTCATAGTCTTCATTGATGATATTTTGGTGTATTCGCGAAGCAAGGAAGAGCATGAGCGTCATTTGAGGATTGTTCTTGGTTTGTTGAAGGAAAAGAAGCTTTATGCCAAGTTTTCTAAGTGTGAGTTTTGGCTTGATTCGGTGGCATTCTTGGGCCATATGGTGTCAAAGGATGAGATTATGGTTGATCCCAAGAAGATTGAGGCTGTTAGAGATTCGGCGAGGCCCACTTCTATGACTGAGATTAGTAGATTTGTAGGTTTGGCGAGTTATTACCGTCAGTTTGTGAAAGGGTTTTCTTCAATTGCTTCTTACCTGACTGAATTGACTCAAAAGGAGGTACCTTTCCAATGCTTCGATGCTTATGAAGAGAGCTTCCAAAAGCTCCAGACCTTATTAACTACAACCCTAATTTTTGTAATACCCGTAGAGGGTAAGAATTTCTCTATTTATTGTGATGCGTCGCGTGTTCGTATGGATTCAAGAAGGCAAGGTTATTGCTTATGCATCTAGGCAGTTGAAGATTCATGAGAAAAACTACCCGACTCATAATTTGGAGGCATTACTTGTATGGGGTTCATTGTGAGGTATTCACCGATCACCGCAGTCTACAGCATGTGTTCAACCAGAGAGATCTCAATTCTAGACAGCGTAAATAGATAAAGCTGCTTAAGAATTATGATATCACCATTCTATACCATCTGGGCAAAACTAATGTGGTAGCTGATGCATTAAGGCGAAAAGCATTGAGCATGGGTAGTTTATCTCAGTTGATTGCTTCAGAGCCTTTTAGCCATAGAGGTTCAGACTCTGGCTAACAGTCTTGTGCGACTCGATATTTCAAGTCCGATCAGGGTTTTAGCATGTGTTAAGGCTATCTTGTCGCTTTTGGAGCAGATCAAGGAACATCAGTTCGATGATGCTAAGTTGGGTAAGATTTGTGATAAAGTGTTGAGTGGTAAGACGAAGGAGGCCTTGCTTGATGATGAGGGGGTTCTGAGGATCAAGGGACGCGTTTGCGTTCCACGTATGGCTGGTCTGATTCGTTTGATATTAGAGTAGGCTCATAGTTCCAGAACTCTATTCATCCGCGTGCGACTAAGATGTATCGTGATTTGAGATATCACTACTGGTGGTCAAGGATGAAGAGAGATATTTTAGATTTCGTTGGTCAGTTTTTGAATTATAGGCAAGTTAAGTATGAGCACCAGAGACCTGGCAGTGTGCTTCAGAGGATGCCCGTTCCCGAGTGGAGGTGGGAAAGGATAGCCATGGATTTTGTTGTAGGTCTTCCAAATACCTTGGTTAACTATGATTCTATTTGGGTCATTGTGGATATGTTGAGGTCTTGTGTTATTGATTTTGGTGGTCATTGGGACAAATTCTTACCATTGGTAGATTTTGTGTACAATATATAGCTACCATTCGAGCATTGATATGGCGCCATTCGATGGTTTGTATGGTAGGAGGTGTCGTTCTCTGATTGGGTGGTTTGAAGCTTTTGACGTGAGGCCTTGGGGTACAGATTTTCTGAGAGAGTGTGTTACACCTCGAAAAATTTTCCGTTGATGCACAGTGAATAGGATAATGAGGAATACGAAGTATACGATGATTTCATAAGTAAGAACTAGCATTTGATGATTCTAAATAAGATCTGGAAGACAATCGAGTTAAGGAAAGAAAGTTGTTAAGAAAAACGGGTTATAATTTGAGCGTGTTAGGCAAACTACGAGTATTGAACTAATGGTGTCTTAGGGATGTTTTGTAGAAGAGTTATAACGTCCCTTAGATTGATAATGAAGTGATAAACAAGTGCTAAGAAGGTTCCATAAGGATTGGAGATCAAACGAGACGACGGGAACAATTTCGGAGAAGCAGTGAGTTCCACGACCACTTCCACAGCCCATATAATATTCCACGGACCGTGGATGGGTCAGTGGAACTACCAGCAGAGGAGGTGGCTGGCTGGTCATGAACCACGACCGAGTTCCACGGCCCGACACTTGGTTCACGGACCGTGGAACGTCCGTGGAGAACACCCGACGGCCGAAATGATACAAGTTTATAAATGTGTTGCCACTTCATTTATTTCATTCCATACACTCCTCCATCTCTCTCAAAGCCTCTAGAACCTTCCATACACTTCAACCACACAAATTCAAGGAAAAATTGTGATCAACTTCATCAAACCAACAAGAATCAAGTGTATGAAACCTCATTAAAGCCATCTAACCCAAGAAATTCAAGAAAGGGTGAAATAGGGTTTTGGTGCAAGAGGTGTATTATCATACAAAGCTTGTTCCTCCATCATCTAAGGTATGTTTTATGGTATTTTCATGATGTTAGGAGTATTGTAAAGTTGAAACACGTTGGTGGTACAAAAATATATGAAATGGGTCATAAATATGGCAATAGTGTTGTTGATGAATAGAAGTTTGGTTTGAGTTGTGAATATTGATATGTTGAGATTATGAATACGTTATAAATGACATTTAGAATGTGGAATAAGTATTTTATGTGAAAGAACACGATAGTGGACTTTGGTCATGAATATGGAGAATTTGGAGTGAAATTTCTAAATGTGGATAATGCGAGTGGGTGATGCTTATTGTTTAGGATATTGTGATCGTTGTTATGAATGTTGAGGGTTGATATGGAATATGGCGAAAAGTAGTATAAAAAAAGGAAACGCTGCCCAATTTTCTATAGCTTTAGTAAGTACGCTCTCATGATTGTTTAACTAATGTTGATACGAATCACATTGAAGGTATTAACGAGTGCATTAAAAGAGGAAGAGCAAGCAATCGAATAGTTAAACGACAAAGGTATGTAAGGCTCAACCTTTTCTTTCTAAGGCATGACTCTATGGTATGAATCCTCTTATCCTTCTATGATCTCTCTACACATATGTATGTATCGGAAATGATGAGTCTACGTTATAGAGAGCTCGCATGAGATGAAGTAAGGAGTATGATATGAATATGATGATGAGCCGAATCTAGAGATCCTAAGACTTATGATACGAGATTTCTACAAAGTTAATGATCTTCATACGACTCCCCGCTATTATTCATTGTCGGTAGACCCTTCTTAAAAATGTTGGCCTCTTTCCCTTCAAGGCATGATCTCCCTCCGTCTCCATGAATCTCCCAAACTCCGAAGGACTAAGAGCCTACGCTCATAAATAGCTATACAAAAGAAAGATAAGAGATCTATTATGAGCACGATAGTAATGACGATGAGTCCATGACTATAGGGAGCTATACATGTATAAGGTAAAGAAGAGAGATAAGACTCGGGCACGGTAAGTGACGATGATGAGCTAAATCAAAAGAGTCCTAGAGTGAGAAATGACGCCCACGAAGTCAATGACTCTATGTGTGATTCCATTGATGCTTTCCTTGTGAACACTCACCTTAATATGTTAGCCCCTTCAAGGTGTGATACGGTAATCTGATTACTCCATAATGTAATCGGGGTTCCACGACCTTACGTCATCCCGACATGACTATAGATGCCTATGAGTCCGACTATATGTTGTGATGATGTATGTTCATGTACACGTATGTAAGGATACTAATTTAGGATAGAACCATGATATGCTTATAAGGAAGTTAATAATCATAAGTCTATAAAATGTATGATGATGAGTATATGGTATGTATGTATCTATGTATATATGCATTGATGACGTTAAATTAAGATAAAGCCACGATATGTCTATGAAAAGTATGGTAACGATAAACATATGTTATGTATGATGACGAATGCATGGTATGTATAATGATGAGATTATGACATGAATGATGATGAATGTGTGGTATGTATAATGATGTGATTCCACCGCGCCTAATTGGCCGGACATGTCACCGCTACGGCGGGGAAATTTGCTATGATTCACCGAGAAAAGGGCGGACATGACCACCACCAGTGGGCTGCGTGTGACTACACCGTACCGAGAAAAGGGCGGACATGACCACCACTGGTGGGCTGCATACGATGGGTACCCGGACGTGAACTGACGATGATGATGTGTGTATGATATGGTGATGCATGTATGATATGACGATGTGTGTATGGTAGGATAATGCATGTATGATATGACGATGTATGTATGATATGATGATGCGTATATGATATGGTGATGCACGTACGATATGATAACGTATGTCCGATAAGATAAGGTATGTATGATAAGACGAGGTACACGCCATGGTAGCTTATACGATATGCTATGTGTAATATATGCGTAACATGTATCCAGTCAAAGGTTATGTCCTCGTCCTGTGCCATTATGACTTCCCTATTATATTTTATTTCATTCATGCCTTACATACTCAGTACAATATTCGTACTGACGTCCTTTTCTTTGGACGCTGTGTTCATGCCCATAGGTAGACAGAGAGACGGTGTAGAGCCGTAGGAGATATCAGCAGATTACAGGAGCCCTCCTTTATTCCGGAGGTGCTATTTTGGGACATTATTTTGTGTATATATATATATATTTTGGGCATGACGGGGTCCTGTCCCATCCATACGTTCAGTCTTCTAGTAGAGGCTCGTAGATACGTATGTGTGGGTAGTATGGTCCCATCGACTTCATGTATATGCAAGTATATGTATATTATTATTTTGATAGCCTAAAGGGCTTATGTTTATACAAGTAAATATGTTTTCAATGAAAAATCATTTTCTATGATTACAAATGATAAGAAATGTGAATGAAGGCAGGATAAGACATAGAATGGGTGGTGCTCGGTGGTCAGCCTCGGGCACCCGTCATGGCCCGTATTTCGGGTCGTGACAGAGTGTTTGGACAAGGTGAAGCTGATTCAAGAAAAGCTTGTGACAGCTCAGAGTAGGCAAAAAGTGTATGCGGGCAGGAAGGTTCGAGACTTGGAGTTTATGGAGGGTGAGCAGGTGCTTTTGATGATTTAACCCATGAAGGGTGTTATGCGATTTGGGAAGAAGGGCAAGTTGAGCTCAAGGTACATTGGTCGGTACATTAGTCCATTTGAGATTCGCCGTCGTGTTGGTGCAGTGGCTTATGAGTTAGCTTTGCCACAAGACCTATCAGGTCTTCATCCGGTATTTCATGTTTCCATGCTGAAGAGGTACCATTCAGACTGTTCTTATATCATTCGTCGGGACTCCGGATTGCTTGATGAGAATCTCTCTTATGAGGAAGAGCCTATAGCGATCTTGGATAGTCAAGTGATAAAGTTGAGGTCAAAAGAGATAACTTCAGTTAAGGTGCAATAGAAGCACCATCCAGTTGAGGAGGCCACATGGGAGACCGAGTCCGATATGCGTGCGTATATCCCCAATTGTTTACTAACTCAGGTACTTTTCCTTTATCGTTCGAGGACGAACGATTGTTTAATTGGTATCTGATGTAACGACCCATTTTGTTGTTATTGTTCTCTTGACCCATTTATCCCCGTTTACCATTTCCCCAGTATTGTTAGTATGATTTTGACTCGAGGAGATGGGCGACATGGTTCTTTAGGTAATCGGGTGAGTTTTATAGTGAATTATGAGAATTAAAACCTTAAAGTGAAAAACTTTTGACCGATAGTTAACTTTTGAGTAAACAGACCTTTTTCGAAAATTCGTCAATTTTGTGAGGTTCGAAGGGTCGATTATGACTTGGTGGGATATTCAGTTTGATTCCCAAGACACTCGGGAGCATTTTGGGTTATTGGTTGGAAAGTTGGTTCTGGGCCGTTAGGAGTTGACCTGGTCAAACAGACCTCCGACAGGAATTTCGAGACCAAGAGTAAGTCCATAGAGTGTTTTTATGTATGTGTGCAAATCTATTTTGTTTCTGGGAGGTATCGAGTGGATGTCGGGATTTGGGGAGAACTTGGTAAAAACCAGAAAATCTTTGGTTTCTAATGTCTCGCCACAGTGAACCCGCCTCAGCGAGGCTAAGCCCGCAGACGCACGATTTTCGGATTCTATTGAAATGCACCCCAGTTGAGGGTATTCCGCCGAGGAAAATACGCGACAGCAGTGAGCGAAAGACGCTGTTCCTGATTCATTAAATTCCTAGACTAAACACTTCATTTCCCATTTCCAAAATTAATTCACCAAAGTGACTCAAAGGCAATTGAAGTGTTTCTGAGTGGAGTCTTCTTGGGGTAGGTCTCTTCGACCATGTGATCCATTGTTTACCTTCCTAAGCTTGAAATCTATGGCGAAAATCCAAAACCCTAGTTGGAGAAGATGGGTTTCAACCTTAATTTTATTATTGAAATTTTAATCTTTGAATGTGAGATTAAGTGATTGATTTGGCTAATCTAAGCATGAAATTTCATTAATTAGTAACTAATAGGCTTGAATCTCCAACTTGAGTTGAGAAATTGAATATGGAAAAACTAAGGTTTATGCCTAATTTGGGGGTTTTGCCTTGAATTACGAAATTGATCAATAATTGAGCTAACTTAGCAATTGGAGAGTAGAATTGAACTTCTAGAACATTGGGTTACCAATTCTATCTTTTGAAATACCCGTTTTATACTTGTGGGCCCGATTTCCCTCTTATCCTTAGTTGATTTTGATTCGAACGAATATATAGCCACATAGGTACCATTATACCCCATTTCTAACTTAGATTTCGGTAATGGCTAGACTTTGGGTATTCAGAGGCTCTTTGGAAGGGCAAGCTCGGCAGCGAGGTAGGTTACGGCTTACCTTTCGGTTAGACTCCAGTTAGCGAAGCATATGTAGAGTTAGTTATCGACGAAGAAATCATGTTAAGCCTTCGGGTATGAAGTTGGGATGGATATTCTTAGTTGGTATCGTTGTTGACTTTGTGGGCATGTCGCCTCGTTTATTGTGGTATTGGACTTGTTACTTAATTGTCATGTTGTGACTGTGATACGTTCATCTCTCACTTATCTTGACATTTATCATTGATAAGGGAAAGAACTTGGTTCCGTATTGATATTGTGATACGTGCTCATGTAGAGGCACTATTGAGATTTGATATGATTACACTTGAGATTGATATTATGCATAGCATTCATACTCATTTTACATGATACATTGATATGAACTGTTATTGGTACTGATGATGATAAGTGAGAAGGAATGGCTAATGATATGGAAGCCACCTCTGGGCTGTTTGTAGAATGGCTAATGATGTGGAAGCCACCTCTCGGCCGTGTGTGGAGTGGCTGGTGTTATGGAAGTCATCTCTAGGTTGTGTGCGGAGTGACTAGTATATGGACTCTATGGGTCCCCCATATATCATGACTATCGAGACGTGAAGGTTATCCGTCTGTACATTGTGTGTACGGAGAAAGACAGTTGACCCGTGCATATCATTGCATTGCATATACACTCAGTATTTCATCCATACATTACATTGATTCTACCTTGGTACTCATATCACGCTTGTTGTTTGATCTTGTACTGTGTTGTGATTGTACTTGAGTACTCGCATGCCTATCTTTTAGTTTCTTTCTTTGATATATGCTATCAAACTATTGTCGGCCTATGATACCTACCGGTACATGGTGTTTGTACTGATACTACCTTGTTGTACTCTTTTTCTGAGTCCAGAGTTCGTAGCAGCCTCCACTTCTACAACTCGAGAATGATCCCGAGGCTGAGCTTTTGAGTGCCCAGGGTGAGCATCGCATGGATCCGCTGCCTGGAGACTCCTCTATCTCTCTGTCCTTATTTCCCATTTTGAGACAGATGTTTTATTTTCAGACTTGTATTTTCTAGACATATGTACTTAGTTGGTGTTTTACTATTCAGACCAGATTCGGGGGTTTATGTTGTAGTATTTTGTATGATTATCTATCTATGATTTGAGACTGCTTATCTTCTTCTTTACTTACTTATGTTGTGTTAGACGTTGATAAGGGATGGGTTCGCCTACCAGGTGATTGGGTAGGTGCCCGCACGATCCGTGATTTGGGTCGTGACAGTTCTGATAGAATCTAAATGCTATATTGGCCACCTGGTATGCAGAATTATCAACTTATTTATCCATCGGGAGTAACAATATTGTTGCTATAACTGCATAGAAGGATGATCAGGAGGTTGATGAGCTTTACTTAGAGCTTAGATTTGAGGTTTTTGAGGAATGGACTGGGCCTTTGTTGTTTTGTTTTTGTTGTTGTCGTCATCTTCATCTATGTTTGTTAATATTTATATTTGATTTATGTTTATGTTTTGAGTCCTTTTCATGGTTTTAGTGTTGGATATGTTGTCCTTTCGTTTTGTGCCAAATGTAGTAACCCCATAGATTTTATAATTTTATTAGATGGTAAACACCACCTACTACATTTGGCACAAAAACAAAAGGATAATAGACGCAATATTAAAACTACGAAAAGGCTCAAAACATGAACTTAAATCAAAGATAAATGTCAACAAAAATAGATGAAGACGACAACAACAAAAAAAAACAAAACAACAAAGCCTCAGTCCATCCCTAAAAAACCCAAAGTCTAAGCCCTAAGTCAATCTCATCAACCTCATGTTCATCATTCTCTCTAGTTATAGTAACAATATTGTTACTCCCGATGGATAATGAATAAGTTCATAATTTTGCATGCCAGGCGGCCAATGCAGCGCTTAGATTCAACCAGAACCCATAGGGAACTAGTTCAATAGCAGAGTAGGCCACCAGGCACGCTAAATAAGATGGAGAGTAACAGATGAAGGTGTAGCAACATGAGGCACCTACACTATCGCCTCTCACTCCGGTTGATTGTAAATGTACGACAAACTACCACGAGGAGGTCGGTGAGTCACCTGCTGCTACCGCAGTTGATCGAAGATGTACGACATACAGCCACGAGTTTGAGGAGGCACCTGCACCATAGCCTGCCAGTGGTGGGTTCAAAATTGACTACGAACAGACAGGACGCTTACGAGGCCTCAAATGATTCTTACGGAAAGCCTGTGGTTTGTATCTGCTAGACGACGCAGTAAACGATAGAGGTCGTGTAACCGAGTTTTTTAAATTCTGTGCACCATCTTGATGAACATTGGTTGAGCCATCAGATGCAACTTGTTGTTGCTGCGGAATTGATGACTCAGTATCAAAACCCTGTTGTTGTACCTGATAATCCAGATACGACAAAAATACCTTTCTTTGGCGGGTTCCTTTAACCCATTTATCCGTGAAGTGACTCTTTGTATGGGCAGCTATGCCTTGGCTTGAAGGAAAGACTCCTTCAAAATGGATGCATTGGTAGGCCAAGATTCTTCCCTGAATTTTGAAGGATTTGGGTACAATTTTAGTCTACTGTTACTTTCAAGTGTTGTTATAATTTTACAGAGTAGAGGAGGAGTATATATGTAAAGGGGAAAACATAGAAAAGGTATAGGGGCGGGGGGTTGGGTTTTAAGACAACTCAACTTTTGTCGAGATTCTTGGAGTCTTAGAAAATATGTTGACTACATTGTTTGATTTGTTTCTTTGTTTGGCACTGAGCATTTAATTAATAGCCTGATAAGAAGAAATAAGGTTGTTGGAACCAGTGTTTTCAAAGGCGTTTTTTGGGCGAGTCCCGGGGTGGGATGTATCAAAAACGCCTCAGGACACATATGAAAGGCGTAGATCCATAGGGCGTATGCCCTCGAATTTGGGGCATAGGGCCCGAGCGCAAAAGCTAAAGCCCCGGACGTAAACCTGTACACCCCATTTTTTTATTATTATTTAAAAGTATCTTCTCTATATATTATTATTTTTATTATTGGTGTAATGATATTTATACTTGATGTTATCATGTTTTCATGTTCTAGTGATTTTTCCCAAAATATATAAATATAGTAAACAACTCTGATAGAAAATAACACTGTCATAAATAGTTTCTTTAAGATGATTATGTAGGAAATTAATAGGATAGAGATTTTATAGTACTATGTTGTGGAAGAAACTAAACTCATTTTTCTGATTGCTCTTACACTTTTAACTATGCTCCTTCTTTGAAACTAGTTTCTGCACACGTGTGTTGCACGTGTATCCGGTGCTAATAAATACTCCACAAATATTCTAACATGATATAAATAATATTATAAAATGTGTTTGATGTATTATACCAAATTTATAGGCATAAACGAACTAGAAGTTGCTTTCAAATTATATATCAATGTGAAAGAATATTTTTCACTTTCAAGCGGTGTACACGCAATTACAAATTATGTTAGTGACTGAAGTAGAAGAAAAAACTACAAAAGAAACATCAATTCAATATAACAAAGTAATGTTTTGAACGACTTCAATTATGCAGGTTTTTTGATATATCCAATATACAGCTCGATAACTTTCTTGTGTTTCGATATTCCAGCAACATATCATTTTAATTTGAGTATAACATGGTTATTGTTGCAAATACTTCACGTCCAAAAGTTTTCTTATCTTTATGAGTTTGTAGTCTCCTTTTTTCTATTACATATACTAATAAGTTGTTATCTTCCTTATGATGGATAGTTTATCGTCCTCTATTTCATGGTGTACATCTGCAAAGAAATAGTAGATAATTATTGAGATAGAATACTTAATAATTATCAATGTAAAAAATAATAATTGATGTACGCAAATCATTGTTACACTTGCATGTGTCCGATTCAAAATAATAAGTTCCCCTTCATATGTGCTTTTGACAGAAGAAATAGATGTAATAGAATAAATCTGACAGTAGAAATAAAATAAAGCAACTTAATAGGATAATCAGTAATAAAATCATGACAATAACATAAGACAATAAGGAATATAGTGATTTTTAGACTTTTAACATCATTATTATTCATTTTTGTTTTATCCATCTAAAAACCATAAGAAATTTGTACTACTTATGATTTTGATTATTGTTACAGAAGTCATACACAAAAATAGGGAGTATTTCTTAATCAAAGATTACACAAACTCAATACACTAGATGAATACTCACATAATATAAAAATGAAGAAAAGAAAATTACCTGCAATTTCAGTACTATGCTGTAAAATTTGCATAAAGACTTTTGTAGCGGTAATTCTTCTAGATATTGGTGATGAATTCACTTATATAGGTTGATCATTGATAAGAATTTAATTAGCTATTTAATGAGTTTTTACAACAAATGAATTAAATGTTTGCTATTTATTCCACTCTTTGGAATGTAAAAAGACATGCAGACTTGAAAAAGCCATAAAGAATTTTATATTCCATGATTTCATTTATGTAATATTACACGTCTGACTCTTCAAATGTAGTAATAAATTACTCCTTCCGTCTCAAAATATTTGACGTCCGTATTATAATCCTTGTCTCAAAATATTTGTCGTTTTATTTAATCAAGACAAAATTAAGTAACTTTCTTCCATTTTACCCTTGTACTAATTAGCAATATTTAAGAGGTTCTCACCATTGAGGGAGTAGATATTTATTGATGAGAGATTACATAAAATATGTTAAGAGGGTAAAATAGTCAAAATATCACTCTTATAAATGCTTTCTTAAGAGGCGTATAAATGAAAAATGCGACAAATATTTTGAGATGCACGGAGTATTTAACTCTTGAGCTTCAGCACACATTCACACCTTTGCGAGAAACACAAAAGCCAAGATGCACAATTAAAAGTTGGTTATGTGAACGGATTGCTCATTACCTGTTCGCACGTTTTCTTTCTTTTGATTTACTTTTACTTTTTGGTTATTTCTATTCTCTTTTCTTTTGGTATCTTTATTAAAGGATTAAATAGTGATTTATTTTCTATTTAATTGATTCATTTACCATTTATTGCATGGTACGTAGATGTAACGACCCGTTTGGTCGTTATTGGGTTTTTATCGTTTTTTTCCCCCATTGACTCGTCCCCGAGCCTTTTTAGTGCTACCTTGATCCGCGGGGACCGGTGGCATAGTTCCTTACGCATCATTTTGGGTTTTGGAATGACTTTTAGAAAATTTGGTCTTAAAGCGAAAATCGTTTGACTCGAAGTTGACTTTTGGGTAAACGTGCCTGTAATCAGATTCTGACAATTTCATTACGTCCGAAGGGTGATTTATGACTTAGTGGTGTCATAGGTTTGGTTCCCAAAAGGGTTCGGGTGTGATTTGGGTCATTGGTTGAGAAACTAGCTAAGTTAGAATTGGAGTTGACCACGGTCAACATCGGGTCAAGATGATGCCGTGTCGATGTTTTGAAAGTTCCAATAAGTTTGCATGATGATTTTGGACATGTCCACAAAGTTTGATTAGATTCCGATGAGTTTTGGATAAGTTTGGGTTGTATGTTGATTTTTTTCGGTTTTGACGTCGATTTGAGCATAAAGGGTACCATATTGAGCAAACGGCCTTTGATTCATTTTTCGACTGAACCATTATATCCGTATCGTAATTTTGGAACCATAGCAACCGAAAGCATCAATTTTCGATATCGTATGAGGGATTTATGGTTATTTTACTAAGAATTGGGTTGCTAGATTTTTTTAGATTAATTACAAAATTGCCACTGAATTCGTATTTAAAAATTTGCACTTTTCCAAATATTGAAACCAATATATCTCTTTCATTATAAGGTCAAATGAAGTGATTCAAAAGCCTAACTTGACTGGAATTTCACAAGGAATCCATTGGAGGCATCAAAAGCGAGTTTCGGGATCGTTTGGCACAAGAAACGAAGGTGAACAGTTGGGCGTTTTTGGCCATTAATGTTGTTGGAGTTTTTCTCATCTTGAAAGTTTGGATTTGGGAGAATTCAAGTATGTTCTTCAAGTTGCTTCCATGGGGTAAGGTCTAAACCATAATCCAAGTATTTTCCTTTGGTTTAAGCTTTAATCCATGATTTCTAAAGTAGAAAATTGGGGTTTTTCATGAAGAAGGTTAATGGGTCTTTCATGAGAATTTCATAAAATTGGTTAGACTCCTAAGTTGCTTTAAATGATGAAATTGATTGGGTATATGCTAGATTATGATGTATCTAAGGTTGATAATTATATACCTTCCATTATTAATGTTGAATTTTTGAATTTAAGAGTTAGGGTTTATACCCAAAATTGGGGGTTTTGCTTGGATTTCGAAATTGGATGATTCCTTGAGTTAATATAGCAATTAGTTGATGGGTGTTGATCACCTAGTGTTTAATTGGATAATTTACCCCCGAATTTCCCGTTTTGCCTTTATGAGACCTGTTTTCCCAATTCTAGGGTTAGTTTTTTACCCAATTTGAATGATAGCAATCTAGGTATTGATCTTCATGATTTCTAATCTAGATTTCGAATACGAATAGACTTTCTTGATATTGAGGCTCAACGGAAGGGCAAGGCTAAAAAGTGATTGTTGGTGTATTGATGTTCGCCCATCCAGGTAGGTTATGGCTTACCCTTGGTGAGACTTTGTATAGCAAAGCATATATTTATATTATATTATCGGAGAGAGCATGTAAACCTTCGGGTGTGAAGTTGGGTTGGATACTGTCTTAGGTTGGGCCCTGTTGCGTGATTGGGGCTAGCCACCCTGTTGTGTTGTGACTTGATTATTCTAGTGTGTTGGCTTGATGCTACGTGTTATTAGTAGATATTGGAATCTGCTGTCCATCTTTATTGTGATATTGTAGTATCTTACGGCTTGATGTCGATACGAGGATAGAGTTCTATATGACTTGTGTAGTCTTCACTGGTATTGTTGGCGTACTCATGTTGGTACTTGTGACACATATATTATTGGCGTACCTATGTTGTTACTTGTGACTTTGATATGTTATTGGCGTACCCATGTTGGTACTTGTGACATTGATTATATTGTTGGCGTACCCGTAGTACTTGTGATATTGATCGGATTATTGATGTTACGGATCATTGCACGTTTTCTCGTCCATTCATGATACCTTTATTGATACCTTGATGATGCCAGTGATGAACTATTTGTGATAAGCTGGGCTCGGTTTTTTTACTTGAGTGATGTGAGAGTACGGTATCGATGTTGTTCGTCCGGAATCGTGGATTAAGTGAATTGATACTTGATGAAAACTCTTTTTACTTGGTGGCCGTGAGAGTCGATATCAAATGTTCGGTCGGAATGTGGATTGAGTAAGTGCGTGGACTCGGCGGGTCCCCGGTGGTGCCGTGCGAGAATCCCCGGTGGGCAAAAGATCGGGGTCTCGTTGTCACGACCCGACCCGTGGTAGCGTGACTAGCGCCGGCCCAGGCCGCCGTACATACCAAAAGCCAAAAATAGAAACTCGATCATTTAGAAAAATTTGGGCGAGGTTTCTCTTTTCTACTAACCAAAATTAACTGTGACGCGAGAAAATACCAACAAGGCCACACGGGGCCACCGTATTCATATATATATATATAGGCGAGCGGGGACAAAGTGCGCGGTGGATAAACGCCCGTACATATAATACATACACGCAACGTACGGATATGGCCATAACCCGCGTACGTGTCCACGGACTCTCAACGAATAAGCGAAATCATATGACGGGACGGGGCCCGTCGTGCCCCGAAAAATAGTATACATATGTATCAAAAGAAAATATATATAAATGTGTAGGCTCCCGGAAGAAGGAGCACTCCCCGAACGGGGATAGATGGCCTAGGCGGTGGATCCTCGGCGGCGTCGGTACTGCCCCGGCCTGACAACGACCCCGAAGAAAGGGGTCGGTACGAAATGTGTGCGAGTATGTAAAGCACAAAACACGGTAAATAAAACCACGGCCCAAGCTAGACTTTATCAAAATAAATATAGAAATCGGAAATCAAAACTTGCCTGTGAATTATATCTACGTGCATATCCATATCATGTCATCAAATCATTAAATACGTACAACGTGCCCGGCCCTCCGGGGGAGGGACTCGGTAAGTAAAGTCATGTAAACATCATATATAGCAATCATGAAATCATGTAATCATATGCGTATACGTGCCGGCCACCCGCCCGAGGGACTCGGTGAATAGGATTATCAAGCGCCATCACAGCCGCGCCGTCCCCGTATCATCGCACCATCGATCTCATCGTATATGTATATGTGTAGCGTGCCGCCCTACAGTGGGGACTCGGTGAATAATGCAATGAGGCTGTGCACGACTACATACCCGGCCGGGACTCGGTGAAAGACGTGTAAAGCTTGCACGAAGCGAGTAGTGAGAAAACCATATGCAATACCAAACATACGATATTTTGTAAAGACTCGATCATCATAACTCGGATGATAGACCTTATAGCAAACATTTGATAACAACGAGAGCATGAGTCTTTCGGAGATCGAGTTTTGTACCAAACTAATTTTCTGAGTAGTTACAAATCCCAAAGTGGGTCATATGGTTCAAGCATATAATTATATCGTTAATCTTTAGGAATTGGAAAGGTCGTTTAAAGCTGCTTAATTTTTAATTCAAAAGTAGTTCAAACGGATTAATAAGAAATAACGGACAAAGTGGGCCTACCTCGGTCAAATGGGGTGGCGTATATAAATTACATATATTGAACTTCATAACGTCATTCCTAAGGATTCTAAGGTGTTCGGATTTCACTTACACAAGTTCTAGAGGTTTAAACAATCTTTCGACTATTCGACAATTTTTCACTTCAATTCTCTTTGAATGAAAATGGTACATTTTTTGAACGTAAATTCCGAGGAGTAGAGTCGCCCTCTAGGCTCGTATCAAAGCCTATCATACCTAGGACGTGCCAAGGAAAGAATAGGTAAAGCTTTACATACCTTATATATGCCACTTACGCCTCTCGAATTCACTAAGATTTCGCGAAAATACGCAAATGGTCACGTTGACCGGTTACTATTCATGAGACTTACAATTTCCAAGCTTAACCAATATTGTTCTATAACAATTTGGGCGGCATCTCCTATACATATAGCATCCCCCGAGATTCAACTCGGCTCATTTTCAACAACAACCAAACCAATAACGAGTTACAACATCAACCAATCAACTAAAATACATCCCTAACCTTAATGGCTCTTTTTCTACATAATTCAACAACATTCATAATATTCCCAATAACTTACCTCGACTACTTACATTCAAAGCGCATCGACATTTATACATTTGATTACTAATTCAAAACCATTCAAACAATATTCAAGAACATTTCAACCAATTCACACAATTCTCCAAACAACTCCAAACCATACTCCAACTCACCGAATTCGTCTCCAAACAAAGCAACACCAAGAACACATTCTTATCTTCCAAATTCATGATTTACAACATTAATCCACATACTAACAATGCAATATTCATAAAGGTAAAAGTTGCATAAAATTCACATAAGTTCTCAAATCATGCCATAACCAACATAACATCATTCTAAGTCATCAACTTGCATTTTTTTCCTTATAAAATCCATAACGACGACAACGAAAACACTAACGACAATTCGTTCATTCAAGACCACACAAGGAGGCCATTCGGCCAACACCCATAATTACACACAAAGATGATTTTCATTCTTTTCTTCACTCCACAACATTTAAAACATGCTAGTTAACATTAATTCATGGCTTTCACCACAACACACACACACGGCCAAACACCACTTACACGGCCTCAACTTGACTCAACTTCTAACATGAATTTCTTTCTTTTCTAGCATCCAACAACACATATAAACCATTTATAACACAAGAAAACAAGATTAAACTCACCTTTCTTCTTCAACTTTCTTCACTTGACCAAAGTTGGTCGTTAGAACAAACGAGCGAACTATCTTCGAAATAACAACGCCACGTTACTTAGCACCCTTGAATTAGCAACTTTGCTTGAAGGATTAATTTTTTTGATGGAAGGAACTTGGTCTTATTTTTTTCCTCAAATGGCGAAATAGGCTCCTTTTTTTCTTCTTTGGTTTCTTGATTTCTCACAGAGAATTTCTAAGTGTTGAAGATGACCAAGTCATCTTCTTTATAATACATCACATGTTCCATGTGGCCTTGGCCCACCATGAGGTGGCCGGCCACCTTGCCTCTATTTTCTTATTTTTTTTTTGAATTTTCAACTTTCCCAAAATAGCTCACTTACTAAAAATGGAAAATTCCTCCAAATGTTTCCTTAACATTTCCAAGACATTAAAATCATACACAATTTAAGCCTTTAAAACAATCGCAAGTCTCTCGGGATAGCCTTGTCCCTAACTTCTCCTAATTCACTCGAGTTGTCCCGTTACTCAAAATACGGGATATAACACTCGTCTATCTGTTGGGCAAAGATCCGGGATGAGTAGCACTTAGATTTTCCAAGTCACCTTGGGTTGTGCTACCGAGACGTCGATATTCTATCCGTTGGGCAAAGATCCAGGATGAGTAGCACTTAGATTTTCCAAGTCACCTTGGGTTGTGCTACCGAGACGTCGATATTTCCGTCCGGAGTACATGTGTACACAGTATTTGCATGGCATTGCATTGCATTCATACATTATCGCATTGCATTGCATTGCATCTTGGTTTATATTGTGATGATTCAGTGTTGTTCTTCTGTTATTTGATTTTCGGACTGCATATATATTGAGACTTGGTACACTTAGGTTTAGATGATTCAACTTAGGTGATGACGGATACTTGGTTCTAGTTGTGTTGACTTATACGTGTTGATTTATCTGCCTATCCTGCTTTATTGTCTGGATTATGTTAATTATACTTAGTCGGGCGATGATACCTACCGATGCAGTTGTTTTTATGCCTACGCTAAACTTGCATTCTTTTATGGATGCGAGTATTAAACAAGTTCCCCTTTTTCCCCTCGCGGGCGATTGGCGAGGGCGGTACTGTGATCATTCCGGCTCAGCACGATGACGGCCGCTGCCCGGATGTTCTTTCCTTGACTTACTTGTCTTACTCTTATTCCGAGACAGTTGTATTATGAGACTTTATCATCTTCCAGACTTGTAGTATTTAGTTAGTGCTCTTGTACGACTAGACCAGATCTTTGGGGTTGTATTTAGTATTTCCGCAATTTATCTTATGTGGATGATTTGAAACTTATTCTATATTTATTTCTTCCGCCTTTACTTGAATTGGTTATGTTGGGATAAGGGTTCGCCTATCACGGCGGGAATGATAGGTGCCCGCATGGCCTAGTAAAATGGGTCGTGACAATAGACTTACTATTCAGTGTAAAAAGTAGTATTGGAATAATGTGTAGATGAGGGGTAAAAATGTCGTTTAACTTTTAATGGACATTTTGGTAATTCATCTTTTCAACTTAGGGTCTTCACACATTTAGAATAGTATGATATGTAAATAAAAATCATTGCAAATATGCGGTTCAGAATGGGAAGGATAGATAGATGTGGAGATTAATGATGAAGTGATTGAAGATTTCATTTTAAAGATTATCCAGGCTATTATCATTTTTTGTGTAGTTACCTTTCTCAAATAATAATTGTAATTTTTTTTATATAATTAGTGAATTAATTGAATTAATTTGCAGAATTTTAATGAAAATCTACTTTTGCTTAACTTTTTACTAATAAAATTATAATTTGAAGATACAGGAGACATACGCCCCGTAGATCCGTGAGACATATGCCCCGTGTCTCGGGGCTTATGCCTCGTGCGTAAAACCGCATCGCCTCAACCCCCCCCCCCCCCCTCCCTTAAAACACTGGTTGGAACTGAGTAAGTTTTAGTTCCCAATATGAACTTTATCATTATTTTGTTATCTATGCAAGATATTTTCACAGTTGTTGTAAACACTATAAGAGAGCGAGGACACAGTGACATTATATAAACTTCATTTTATGCTATTCAAATGCCGCAAATTTGTTTACCGTGAGACATTAATTTACAGCAAATATACTTTAAACTAACAAAAATTGAAACAAACTGCAAGATCAAATTAAAAACAATAAGTGTTTTCGAATAGATAGTAAACACCACCTACTACATTTGGCAAAAAAAGAAAGGACAACGATACAATACTAAAACAACTAAAAGGGCTCAAAACATAAACGTAAATCAATGATAAATGTCAACAAATATCGATGAAGACGATGATAACAACAAAAACAAAACAACAAAGCCCCAGTCCATCCCTCAAAAACCTAAAGTCTAAGCTCTAAGTCAAGCTTATCAACCTCATGAACATTATTCTCTACAGTTAAAGTAACAATATTCTACTCCCGATGCATGAATAAGTTGATAATTATACACGCCAGGCAGCCAATGCAGCACCTAGATTCAACAGGAACCCATAGGGAACTAGTTCAGTAGCAGGGCTGGCAACCAGGCCCCTTAGGAGTGACAGCTGAAGCTGTAGCAACATGAGGCACCTACATTATCGCCTCTTGCTTCGGTTGAAATATATACAAAATACTACCACGAGGAGGTTGGTGAATCACATGTTGTTCCCACAGTTGATTGTAGATACGGTGGACGACCATGAGTTTAAGGAGGGACCTTCACCATATCCTGTCCCAGTGATGGGTTCAAAATTGACTACGAATGGACACGATTTCTATGAGGCCTCAAATGATTCTTACGGCTGGCCGGTGGTTTGTATCTGCCAGACGAAGCTGAAGACGATGGAGGTCGTGCAGTAGAGTTTTTGAAATATGTGCACCAGCTTAATGAACATTGGTTGAGCCATCAGATGTAACCTCTTATTGCTGCGGAATCGATGAGTCTTTACCAGAATCTTGTTGTTGTACCTGATAATCCGGATACGGAAAAAATACCTTTCTTTGGCGGGTTCCTTTAACCCAACCATCCATGAGGTGACTCTTTGTATGGGCAGCTATGCCTTGGCTTGGAAGAAAGACTCCTTTACAATGGATGCACTGGTAGGCCAAGATTCTTCCCTGCATTTTGAAAAATTTAGGTTCAATTTTAGTCTACTGTTACTTTCAAGTGTTGTTATCATTTTGGAGAGTGGAGGAGGAGTTTATATATATATAACGGAAAACTTAGAAAAGGCATACATGCGGATTGGAGTATTAGAAATATGTTGACTAAATTGTTTCTTCTTTGGCACTGAGCATTTAAGTAATTTCCTGATAAGAAGAATAAGTTTGTTGGAGCATTTTTGGGGCGAGTCTTAGGGTAGCGCATATAAAAAACGCTTCAGGGCGCAAATGAAAGGCGTAGATTCATAGGGCGTAAGCTCTAGAAATTGGGGCGTAAATCCCGAGCGCAAAAGCATAAGCCTCTGGCGTAAACCTGTATTTTTTATTTAAAAGTATTTTTTCTATAGATTATTATTTTTATTATTGGTGTAATGATATTTATGCTTCATGTTAATATGTTTTCATGTTCTAGTGATTTTTCCTAAAATATATAAATACAGAAAACAACTCTGACAGAAAATAACACTGTCATAAATTGTTTTTTTTACATGATTATGTACGAAATTGATAGGATAGAGATTTTATTGCACTATGTTCTTGAAGAAACTAAATTCATTTTGGTCAATGCTCTTACACTTTTTACCATTCTCCTTCTTTGAAATATATATGTTAGCTTTGCACGACCTAAGTGTCAATCCCAATGTGTACCTACATTTTGCTTACGGACAAAACACGTTACTTAACCTGTTCTATAAATGTGTTTGTGGAATAAAAACAAACATAAAGGTAAAGGTAAACGACACAGAATTTTTACATAGAAGACACCTGGCTCAAAAGGTGATAAAAACCACGACTAAAGACCTGCATGATTTACCCCAAACTTCACTACGACAATGAGCCAACTGCGAGTTACAAATTACAACCTCTGTAATCTAACTCCTATCTCAGCCTTGCTACCTAAACTCTGACTTGCAACCTATATTCAAGCTAGAATCTAACTTGAAGTTACAACACTTGTATTACTTTTATTCTTCTTAATAAGCGAATAAAGATACAACCCGATAGAACAAACATAATACCCAAATCTAGACTTTATAACTAGAAAACATTATTCACTAAAACAGCTCCATGGATCCTTCTCTGTGTAATAGGGACGCAGCCCTAGATTCTTGAATATTTTGGATATATCTCTTGATATATCCATATCCTGAATCTCTCTTTGAGGGTGCACAAGCTTCTTCTTGGAAAAAACTAGATATATATATAGCCCTTGATGCTCCATAGGTCGGCGAATACAAAACCCTGTCCTAGCCAGTCAATGACTTGTAATAGGGTTTGTGTAATATTTGGATTCTTGCCTTGTTGAGTCTAATATGTGTAGAAGGCTTACTAATCCCTACAAATATGGCAAGGAGTCTTTCATACTTGATCGCCAAGTTCTTTTCATAATTGGAACGCAAATCCTAGAATATGTTCATGTACCTGCCAATCTCTTCATTCTTCGTAGACTTCAGGAAATTTAGGACTCATTGGGAATTTCGTTATGAGGACTCCGCGGGTGGATTCGTAGGGCGTCTTTTTGTATGTATGCATGTTTCGTTTTGTGTTTTAAGGCCTTGGATGAAATGTGGGGTGATAGGGGGAAAAACTGGACAGAAAACGACCTCACTGCCCAAAATGGACCGCTACAGCGGTGGGATTACCGCTGCGGCGGTACCGCTGTAGCGGTGCCTCGACCGCTTCCAGCGGCCAACCATTTCTTTGGTGGCCGCTGTGGCGGAAGGTGGACCGCTATGGCGGTACCGCTATAGCGGTGAACCGACCGCCATAGCGGTCAGACGAGAAAGTTGGGGACCGCTATAGCGGGGACCATTGACGAGCGGGACCGCTACAGCGGTCGACGGGAGGCAGAATGTGGGTTTTAAATGCCTTAGTTTTATTTTCTCATTCATAACACCCCAACACACTTCCCAACAAACACTTAGAGAGAATTTTCAAGCTAGGGCAAGACAATCTTTTGAGGTAAGTTCCATTGCTTCCATTCTATCATTCCTTTCCCCTTCATGATTATAATCATCCTCATGGGTCTTTAATGGTGGAATTGAATTAGAAACCCTAGAATATTAATGGAACTTCTAAACTTGTTGGGTTATGATTATTATCGCTTAGTTATCATCTAAATGCGTTGGTTAGTTGTTTTATCATAAATTGAACATTTAGAGACATAAACTAAGTGATTGGAGACCTAGGGTTCTATAAAAATGGTGTCTTGCCATGGAAAACTGCTTGTAATGGGAATATTGATAGAATGTTGTTATAAATTGATGATTAATGATTACTAAGGGTCTAAATAGGTTGTTTATCACCTAGAAAATCATCCAACCCTTGGAATGGGGTAAGGGAAGGGTATTCTTGCGTTGGAACTTGTGATTGAGTATTATGACTCATTGAGCCCTCTATTTCTAGACTTTGAGCGTTCTGAGGCTTTGAGGAAAGGAAAGGTTGTAGCAGAGTGACTTGCATTGTTCCAGCTCTGCTTTGAGGTAGGTTACGGTTTACTTGAGTTAGACTTTAGTTAGTTGAATGTATGTTTGTGATTTCATTAGGAGAAAGCATGTCTAGTATTCATTACATGATATTGTGTGGTTGAGCTCCTATGTGTTTGTGATTGAATGTTGTGTAGGCTTTATGCCATTATTCGTGTGATTTAATGCGGTGGTTGTATTGTGATGAGAAGTTAATATAGTCTTCTCGAGAGTATTGTGACATGAATGATGAGGTGAATATGGATATTGAGAAGGTGAGAAGGTATAACAAGGCACATATGTGGCCTAGATTATGGGCTCGTGGTCCGAGGATAGTTCCGAAAATGAGAGGTTTATTGTTATATCCCGCGTCCAAGGTTCGTTTCGGAGCGGAGGTTGTGCTCGGGTCCGAGGAGTGTTCCGGAACGAGTGGTACATGGACACCATGGGTCCCCTACAGGTCATGACTACTGAGCTATGACATCAGATAGCATGTGTGTATGAGTGGGGGAAATAGTGTACTTTTATCTTCGTTGTAGTTAACGTGTTTGTAACGCTTGGAAATTCGGTGATATGTTGTGGTTGTCTGTGGCTAACTTGTTGTGATGTATTGATATTCGTGTATGATTGGCTGGCTTGTTTATTTTAGTGATTTCATATGATATGCATGATACTAATCTTAGTCGGCCTATGATGCTTACCGGTACATAGTGTTTGTCGATACTACCTTGTTGCATTCTTTGAGTGCGATTTTGATATAGAGACCGCTACTCGTCCTCACATCTAGCGTGGAGGATATTTGACGAGATTTTGGGGTGAGCTCTTCTCATACCAAGAGCCGCCCGAAGATCTTCTACTTATGATGTCTTTTCTTATTCTGGACATTATGGATATTTATTAGATAGATTTCAGTTCTTAGACGTGTTTTTGGCTTAGAGTCCTATACGATGACTTTCGAATTTTGGGGAATTTGTAATAGTTAGACTTCCGCACTTGTTTTAGTATTTTATGGCATGACTTACCAGTTTATTTGATGCGTGAATGAGTATAATCGTTTGACTTGTTTAATATAAAATCAGACTTGAATGAATAGAGATCTTGTGTGTTGGTTCGCCCACTAGGATTTAGTTGGGTGCCAGTCATGGCGGGTTGGGTCGTGACAAAGTTGGTATCAGAGCTTTAGGTTCGTCGATCTCATCGTACCAGGACATGTCTAGCAGAGTCTTGTAGATCGGTACGGAGACGTTTGTACTTATCTTCGAGAGGCTGCCGGACACTAGGAAAACTCCCTTTTCTTTCTTCTTTCGTGCTACTTGATTCCAATTGGTATCTGGCTGATTCAAATTGGTATCTGACTATCCTTCATTCTCTGACAGATGGCGAGAAACACGCGCGCAAGCTAGAGAAAGAGGTGGAGGGGAGGAGCGGAGAGGGCGGCCCCGGTGGGGGTGGCGTCCCGGTGGTTGACCCCGTGCCTCCGGTGGTCCCTAACGAGAGGCGGCGGGAGTTGCGGCCACACCGGCCCCGGCCCGGCGGCGGTGCCGGGTCCCACCAGGAGCTGCAGCTGCTCAGGGTGTACCAGACGCGATGGCACAAGTGTTGAATCTGTTGCGTGGGTTAGCACAGACCGGAGCTATACTAGTGGGTCCAGCAGGTAGGGGCGCAAGGGTAGCGGCTCCAGATCCGGACAGAGCACAGGCTCCGGGGGTTCAGCACGCGGCAGCGGTGGCGCCTCGCTTGGATGAGGTTCCGGGTTTTGAGGCCTTCCCGAGGCCTGTTGCAGGGCCAGTGATGTGGTGAGGAACATGATCTGTTTTCCGGAGGTTCACAAAAATGAAGCCTCTTGTGTTTTATGGTGCGAGTCGGAGGACGCATATGAGTTCATCATCGGCGTCATGAGCGGCTCCATAAGATGGGGGCCGTGGATAAGTACGGGGTAGAGTTTGTGACGTTCCAGTTCTTGGGTGATGCCAAGCTTTGGTGGAGGGCTTATGTGGAGTGTAGGCCAGCTGGGTCTCCTCCGTTGACTTGGGTCCAGTTTTACTCTGTGTTTTTGGACAAGTACGTTTCGCGTACTCTGAGGGACCGAAGGAAGGATGAGTTTGCTACTATTGATCAGGGGAACTCGTCGGTTGCTGTGTATGAGTCCCGTTTCCACTCCCTATCCCGATATGCTATTCAGTTGCTGCCCACTGAGGGGGAGAGGATACGGCGGTTTGTGAAGGGGTTGAACACTGGGCTTCAGTTATCAGCTCTTCAGCTTGTAGCCACTGGGCTTCATTTCAAGAGGTAGTGGAGCACGTCCGTACCGTTGAGAGTATTAGGTAGGAGAGTCAGGCGAAGCATGTAGAGAAGAAGGCCCATAGGGGTGGGATGTTCAACAACTCTTTCTCGAGGGGTTAGAGTTCACAGGTTTATTCGGGGCGTTCAGTTCAGTCCGCGATGCAGGTGTCAGCTGGGGGCCCTTCAGGGGCAAATTATCAGGCTTCCGGTCAGCATGGAGGCTATACTGCTTCATCATCTTCTGTTCAGCGGCCTACGCTGGACCGTGCTTGCTTCGAGTGTGGTGAGATAGGGCATATTAAGAGATATTGCCCCAGACTTAGACAGAGTGGGCAGGGGACTCAGTATCAGGCTCCCCGAGCTCCATATGCACCAGATCGAGGGGGTAAGGATCGCGCACCGGCAGGGCGGGGCGGCCACACCGCGGGTAGGGGTGGTGCCCAGCCTAACCGAGGCGGTCCTCAGGCAGGTAGAGGCGGACAGCAGCCCGGCAGGGGCGGGGCTCAGACTGGTAATGGTAATCGCGGTGGTACGCAGGCGACAGGGGGGCGCGGTCATTTGTACGCCTTCCCAGGTAGACCCGAGGCTGAGGCCTCCGATGCAGTTATCACAGGTACTATCTCCGTTTACGACCGTATGGCTTCTGTTTTGTTTGATCCGGGTTCTACTTTTTCCTATGTATCTACCTATTTTGCTGTGGGTCTGGATATGATGTGTGATACTCTTGATACCCCTATTTTTGTGTCTACTCCTGTTGGGGATTCGTGGTAGTGGATAGCGTTACCCTGCGTGTGCAATTTCTTTTATGGGGTATAGTACTTGGGCGGATTTGATGATTTTAGACATGGTAGATTTCGATGTTATTTTGGGTATGAGTTGGTTGTCCCCGCATTATGCTATACTTGATTGCCACTCTAAGACTGTTACACTAGCCATGCCCGGGGCACCTAGACTCGAGTGGAAGGGTAACCTTAGTCCCCTCCCTAAGAAAGTAATATCCTTTGTTCGTGCTAGGAAGCTGGTAGAGAAGGGGTGTTTAGCTTATCTGGCACATATCCGTGATACCAGTGCAGATACTCCATCCCTTGATTCGGTTCCAGTGGTACGCGAGTTTGCGGATGTGTTCCCCGCGGACTTACCCGGTATGCCACCGGATCGTGATATTGACTTCAGGATTGACTTAGACCCAGGGACTCGTCCTATCTCTATTCCACCTTATAGGATGGCACCAGCAGAACTCAGGGAACTGAAAGAGCAGTTGCAAGATCTTCTGAGTAAGGGGTTTATTCGCCCGAGTGCCTCTCCGTGGGGTGCTCCTGTGTTGTTTGTTAAGAAGAAGGATGGGTCTATGCGTATGTGTATTGATTACCGATAGCTGAATAAGGTAACTGTCCGAAACAAGTATCCCATCCCCCGTATAGATGACTTGTTTGATCAGTTACAGGGAGCTTCGGTGTTCTAAAAAATTGACCTAAGGTCAGGGTACCATCAGTTGAAGATTCGGGCAGAGGATGTTCCAAAAATTGCTTTTCGGACCAGGTATGGGCACTACGAATTCTTGGTTATGTCTTTTGGGCTTACAAATGCCCCAGTTGCGTTCATGGATTTGATGAACAGTGTGTTTAAGCCCTACCTAGACTCATTCGTTATAGTGTTTATTGATGATATCCTGGTGTACTCTAGGAGTAAGGAAGAGCATGAGAAACATTTGAGAATTGCTCTTGGAGTGTTGCGGGAGAAGGAATTGTATGCTAAATTCTCCAAGTGTGAATTTTGGTTGGCTTCTGTATCTTTCTTGGGGCATGTGATTTCGAAAGAGGGTATTATGGTGGATCCTCAGAAAATTCAGGCAGTCAAGGAATGGGCTAGGCCCACATCAGTGACCGAGATCCGTAGTTTCGTGGGTCTGGCTAGCTACTATCGTCGGTTTGTGAAAGGGTTTGCTTCTATTGCTTCTCATATGACCCGTTTGACTCAGAAGGAGGTACCGTTTCAGTGGTCCGACGAGTGTGAGGAGAGCTTTCAAAAGCTCAAAACATTGTTGACTACCGCACCGATTCTGGCATTGCCCGTTGAGGGCAAGGATTTTGTTGTTTATTGTGATGCTTCACGTTTTGGTTTGGGTGTTGTTTTGATGTAGGAAAAGAAGGTGATTGCTTATGCTTCTCGGCAGTTGAAGGTGCATGAGAAGAACTATCCTACTCATGATCTAGAGTTGGCAGCGGTGGTGTTTGCATTAAAAATCTGGAGGCACTACTTGTATGGTGTCCATTGCGAAGTGTACACAGACCATCGCAGTTTGCAGCATGTGTTCACTCAGAAAGATTTGAACTCTAGACAGCGGAGGTGGATGGAACTGCTGAAGGACTATGACATCACCATTTTGTATCACCCTGGTAAGGCGAATGTAGTAGCGATGCATTGAGCGGAAGTCGGCTAGTATGGGGAGTACGGCTCGTTTAATTTCTTCGAGCGTCCATTGGCTAGAGAGGTGCGGACTACGGCTAACACAGTTTTATGAGACTGGATATCTCTAACACAGGCAAGGTGTTGGCTTGTGTTGAGGCTCGGTCATCATTTTTAGAGCAGATTAAGGCTAAGCAGTTCGAAGATGCTAAGCTATGTAAAATACGAGATAAGGTGTTGCGTGGTGAGGCCAAGGAGGCCGTGATTGATGAGGAGGGCGTTCTGCGAATCAAAGAGCGAGTGTGTGTGCCACGTGTGGGCGACT
This sequence comes from Lycium ferocissimum, assembly GCF_029784015.1. NCBI lineage: Eukaryota > Viridiplantae > Streptophyta > Magnoliopsida > Solanales > Solanaceae > Lycium > Lycium ferocissimum. The sequence goes on along the minus strand of NC_081345.1, from coordinate 60,881,775 downwards.
TGATTAAGACCATTCTGATAGAGGCTCATAGTTCGAGGTATTCTATCCACCCTGGTGTCACTAAGATGTATCGTGATTTGAGGCAACATTACTGGTGGACTAGGATGAAGCGGGATATTGTGGAGTTCGTTGCGCAGTGGTTAAATTGCCAACAGGTGAAGTATGAGCATCAGAAACCTGAGGGTACATTGCAGAGAATGCCCATTCCAGAATGGAAGTGGGAAAGAATAGCCATGGATTTTGTAGTGGGTCTTCCAAAGATGTTAGGGAAGTTTGACTCCATCTGGGTTATTGTTGATAGGTTGACTAAGTCTGCCCACTTTATTCCGGTGAAGATAACTTATGATGCAGAGAAGTTGGCTAAGGTTTACATTCGGGAGGTACTTAGACTCCACGGGGTTCCTATCTCCATCGTGTCCGACAGGGGCACCACGTTCACATCCAGGTTTTGGGAGTGTTTGCATAAGGAGTTGGGTACGAGGTTAGATCTTAGCACCGCCTTCCATCCTCAGACTGACGGGCAGTCTGAGCGGACTATTCAGGTTCTGGAGGATATGCTGCGTGCGTGCGTGATAGATTTCGGTGGGCATTGGGATCAGTTCTTGCCCTTAGCCGAATTTGCCTACAATAATAGCTATCACTCGAGTATTGATATGGCTCCGTTTGAGGCGTTGTATGGGAGGAGGTGTAGGTCTCCTATTGGGTGGTTCGATGCGTTTGAGGTGAGGCCTTGGGGCACTGATCTTCTGAGAGAGTCCCTAGAGAAGGTGAAGGTGATTCAAGCCAAGCTGTTGGCAGCACAGAATAGGCAGAAAGAGTATGCGGACCGCAAGGTCCGAGATCTTGAGTTTGAGGAAGGGGAGCAAGTGCTATTGAAGGTCTCACCCATGAAGGGTGTGATGAGGTTTGGGAAAAAGGGCAAGCTTAGCCCGAGGTTCATTGGTCCGTTTGAGATTCTCAAACGTGTGGGGGAGGTGGCTTACAAGTTGGCTTTACCTCCGGGGTTATCGGGCGTTCATCCGGTGTTCCATGTGTCGATGTTGAAGAGGTACCACGGTGATGGTTCCTATATCATTCGTTGGGATTCGGTGTTGTTAGATGAAAATCTGTCATATGAGGAAGAGCCCATTGCTATCTTAGACAGGGATGTCTGCAAGTTGAGGTCCAAGGAAATAGCCTCTGTAAAAGTTCAGTGGAAGAATCGACCAGTGGAAGAAGCCACTTGGGAAACAGAGGCGGATATGCGTAGTAAATACCCTCAGCTTTTCGCCGAATCAGGTAACTCCTCCCTAGATTCTCATTCTTGTCCGTTCGGGGACGAACGGTGTCTTAATTGGTATCTGGTGTAACGACCCTTCCGGTCGTTATGGAAATTTAGGACTCCATTGGGAATTCTGAGGCCGCGGGTGGATTCGTAGGGCGTCTTTTTGTATGTATGCATGTTTCGTTTTGTGTTTTAAGGCCTTGGATGAAATGTGGGGTGATAGGGGGAAAAATTGGACAGAAAATGACCTCATTGCCCAAAATGGACCGCTACAGCGGTGGGATTACCGCTGCGGCGGTACCGCTGTAGCGGTGCCTCGACCGCTTCCAGCGGCCAACCATTTCTTGGGTGGCCGCTGTGGCGGAAGGTGGACCGCTATGGCGGTACCGCTATAGCGGTGAACCGACCGCCATAGCGGTCAGACGAGAAAGTTGGGGACCGCTATAGCGGTCACTTGACCGCTATAGCGGGACCGCTGCAGCGGCGTAGCGACCGCCGCAGCGGTCGACGGGAGGCAGAATGCGGGTTTTAAATGCCTTAGTTTTATTTTCTCATTCATAACACCCCAACACACTTCCCAACAAACACTTAGAGAGAATTTTCAAGCTAGGGCAAGACAATCTTTTGAGGTAAGTTCCATTGCTTCCATTCTATCATTCCTTTCCCCTTCATGATTATAATCATCCTCATGGGTCTTTAATGGTGAAATTGAATTAGAAACCCTAGAATATTAATGGAACTTCTAAACTTGTTGGGTTATGATTATTATCGCTTAGTTATCATCAAAATGCGTTGGATAGTTGCTCTTGATCATAAATTAAACATTTAGAGACATAAGCTAAGTGATTGGAGACCTAGGGTTATATAAAAATGGTGTCTTGCCATAGAAAACTGCTTGTAATGGGAATATTGATAGAATGTTGTTATAAATTGATGATTAATGATTACTAAGGGTCTAAATAGGTTGTTTATCACCTAGAAAATCATCCAACCCTTGGAATGGGGTAAGGGAAGGGTATTCTTGCGTTGGAACTTGTGATTGAGTATTATGACTCATTGAGCCCTCTATTTCTAGACTTTGAGCGTTCTGAGGCTTTGAGGAAAGGAAAGGCTATAGTAGAGTGACTTGCATTGTTCCAGCTCTGCTTTGAGGTAGGTTACGGTTTACTTGAGTTAGACTTTGGTTAGTTGAATGTATGTTTGTGATTTCATTAGGAGAAAGCATGTCTAGTATTCATTACATGATATTGTGTGGTTAAGCTCCTATGTGTTGTGATTGAATGTTGTGTAGGCTTTATGCCATTATTCCTGTGTGATTTAATGCAGTGGTTGTATTGTGATGAGAAGTTAATATAGTCTTCTCGAGAGTTTGTGACATGAAATGATGAGGTGAATATGGATATTGAGAGGTAAGGTAAAAGGTATGACAAGGCACATATGTGGCCTAGCTTATGGGCTCGCGGTAGGAGGTTAGTTTCGAAAATGAGAGGTTTATTGTTATATCCCGCGTTCGAGGTTCGTTCCGGAGCGGAGGTTGTGCTCGGGTCCGAGGAGTGTTCCGGAACGAGTGGTACATGGACACCATGGGTCCCCTGCAAGTCATGACTACTGAGCTATGACATCAGATAGCATGTGTGTACAGCGAGTGGGGGTATAGTGTACTTTTATCTCCGTTGTAGTTAACGTGTTTGTGATTCTTGGCAATTCGGTGATTTGTTGTGTTCGTCTGTGGTTGACTTGTTGTGATGTATTGATATTCGTGTATGATTGACTGGCTTGTTTATTTTAGTGATTTCATATGATATGCATGATACTAATCTTAGTCGGCCTATGATGCTTACCGGTACATAGTGTTTGTACTGATACTACCTTCTTTGCATTCTTTGAGTGCAGATTTTGATATAGAGACCGCTACTCGTCCTCACATCTAGCGTGGAGGATATTTCTTGATAGATTTTGGGGTGAGCTCCTTCTAATGGCCGCCCGAAGATCTTCTACTTATGATGTCTTTTCTTTTGGACATTATGGATATTATAGATAGATTTCAGTTCTTAGACGTGTTTTGGCTTAGAGTCCTATACGATGACTTTCGGATTTTGGGGAATTTGTAATAGTTAGACTTCCGCACTTGTTTTAGTATTTTATGGCATGACTTACTCAGTTTTATTTGATGCGTGAATGAGTATAATCATTTGACTTGTTTAATATAAGACTTAGTTGGGTGCGAGTCATGGCGGGTTGGGTCGTGACAGTCATTCATCCACTGTACCTGATGACCTGTGATCACCCCTCTTCTGCATATGAATACTCTTTCATATAGAACGTGTTTGCACACTTGTTCTAATTCTCATTGAACTGCTTCTTCACTGGATCATCTATCTCTCTCCGTGTCTCTCGCTTTTGCTGCCTTGTTCGGTTGTTCTATTGATTGAGTCATTTATGGTGCATACTGAACATCTCTATAGGATGGGTCACTTCTTTCTCTGTGCCTCTTCAAACTCGTGGACGTCTGCCACATATCTTGTTAAGGTTCACTTTTACGCAGGTGGATAAAAGCTACTAAGAGGTTGTGGACTCTATTCGGATTTTTATATTTTTAGAGTCGCATCTAATTATTAAGGGAAATTAGGAAAATTGGGTTAAAAGGGTTTATCAAATAAGAGAAAAATCCTTTTAAAACCAAAGTTTGAGGTAAGGGTTTTGGTGATCTCCTAGGGAAGGTGTTAAGGATCCGTAGAATATGGTTGACCTACGAGTTTCAATGTGTGATTAACTCTGATTATTTGCTAAAAATGTTTTCTTTCTTGCAAAACTGTCATTGCATATCATTCCCCTTTTTTGCAAGAAGTCCTTAACTTAAGAAAAGGTTATATTTCCTTTGAAAACAATTATAAGGTTTGAAGTCATTTCATTTCCGGACCAAAATACACTTGCCATTCCTCTTAAGTAGAGTTCCACTAACTTGGTCCAATGTCATGACTTTAGTCCTTATAAGTTTACTTTAGGGAAATCTAAGTGTATTTCTTTATACAAAAAAAGATATTATAGGTTTATAAGTATATGAAAAGAATATTTGCAGTTTAATTATCTTGATCTATTTTAAGGTCAACCATACTCTATTCAAAACCTTTTGCTTCAAACAAAGGTCCACGTGTATTCCCTCTTGTTTTATGCCTTAAAGTTGTTTTTTGGGCCAAAAATAACCTTGACACAAAGTTGAAAGTTCATTTTTTATACCACTTATTCTCCAAAAAAATCAATTCGTTTTACTTACGTCCAAATCGGCCCAAGTTAAATTTTTTACTAGTGGGGCCCAAAATAGTTTAAGTCCATTTTTAAGTCCAAAATGGCTTATTTGTTTCCCAGGTTTTGAAAGGCTTAAAGGCCCAAAACAAGTTTAAATTTTCTTATTCAAAAATCGTTTTATTTATACCAATACATATATACCATATATTATCAATTTCCAATTTAACATACTCCAAAGGAAAAAAGACTGTCAAAATCCAACAATTTGTCAATTTCATGCAATGATTAACTTAACCGCGTTAGCTTTAGGAAAATCATTTTTGATAAAATGTTTAACTATTACGCGCGAACCTAAATTCTAACGGTCGGGATTTCAATAGTCATACAATGCTTTGTTTACATATACAATACAAATTTACATACACAAATACAAAAATGAAATGAGAGGGCTAGGCCGGTAGGCCTATCTAAGCCCACTAGTTGCCATTTTCACCCATGGATGGGCCTTCAATTATTTTTTCTTAATCCGGAATCAATCAAAGAGGAAGTTGGGCCTCTGGCCCAACATGGGTTCAACAAAAGGATTGGCACAAGTGGCTCGTTGTATTTCCATGCCAAAACAAAGAGGGGAAAAGAAAAATAATAGTTAGAGAGCACCTAGACGTATTAACTAATTTAATATAAACTACACGTATGCAAGATAATCACATATACACAAACATAGAGGACAGTTTCAATTCCTACATATGTGTAAGCAAATCGATCTAAAACACAGGAGAAAACAGGCCCAATTGAAGTAAAGAAAAACATCATAAGATTGGCCCAAAAACTCATAAGTACATGAATGTAAAAGAGAAGGCCCAATTGTCACGACCCATTTTGGCTAAGTCATGCGGGCACTTACCTTTCCCACCTCGGTAAGTGAACCCCCAACCCAATGATAGTAAAGGCATAAATAAATAAACCAATTAAGCGGAAGAGAGTAATTCATGTAAGTCTTACGATAATAATATAGAAGAAAGTACGGAAATAAGAAATACACCCAGGGTCTGGTCTAATCCATACAAGAGCATCTAAATGAAAATATACAAGTCTGGAATATAATAATACATCAATTTGTCTATGTCTCAGAATGGAAAAGTAAGACATAATAAGAGGAGTCTTCAAGGCAGTGAACGTCTCGTGCTCACCCCGGAAACTCTAAGATGTACTGATGGCGACTATCAGCCACGGGAGATAGAAACAGATCTAACCTGGAACTCTGCACTCAATAAAGAATGCAGCAAGTGCAGGTCAGTGCAAAATCACAAAACTATTAGGTATTATCGGCCGATTAAGTATAGCTAACATAATTCAGACAATAAAGTAGGATAGGCAGATAAATCAACAAGTATAAGTAAAACAAATTCAGAAAAAAGCATCCGTCATCACCTAAGTTGAAGCATCTGAACCCAAGTATGCCAAGTATCAATATATAGCCTGTCACGACCCAGCTAGAGGGCCATGACGGGTACCCGGAGCTAGCCTACCAAGCATCACTTATCATACTCATCATCATATTCAACTTAGATCAATACAATTCTCAAACAAAGCTTACCATGAAATGATCTTCAATCACTCCTCCAAAATAAACATATGTGTACCATGTATAAGCCCACGAGGCTACAAAATGATATACAAGACATGCACTAAAGAGATATCTACCATATGTCTACGAGCCTCTAACTAGAGTACTGAAAGTCATGAAGACGGGACAGGACTCCACCATGCCCCAAATATAAACACAAAAGAATGTACCAATGAACGGCAACTCCGGAGTAGTGGAGTGCTCCTGTGCATCTGCTGAATAATCTCCTAGGAATCTGGACCGTCTACCTGCGGGCATGAACGCAGCGTCCATAAGAAAGCAAGTCAGTACGAATAATGTACTGAGTATGTAAGGCATGGATAATGATATAATAAAGAGATAAAGAACATGAGATAAAGAGATAACCTGCACATATGATTGCCTCTTAAGGCGGATACTATGCATGCTAACTTTTACTTTTAAAACCACATCATGACACACATATATATAAGTAAACTGTATGAGTCATATATCATCACTAGCTCCCGTCCGGGATAGTCATCTCACGCCGCCCACTAGTGGTGACTGCCCGGCCAATTAGGCCCGGTACAGCTATCATCATCCATAAGCCGCCCACTTATGCCCAGCGTAGTGGTGTCTGCTTGGCCAACAAGGCCCGGTATAATCATATATAAAAATAAGCATGCATGTGAGCCCAATTAAAGCTACAGTCATATCGGAGTGACGTAAGGTCGGTGACCTCCGATTACCTTATGGAATAATCATCATCACCACATCTCACCTCGAAGGAACAAGTAACATAAGGTGAGAGCATAACAATGAGTGAAATCAAGAAAATCATAGGATAAGCTCAATTATCTCACAACGGCTTTGCAATCATAAGCTTTGGAACTTCTAGCATTAAGATCGTCATCATCATAATCATCATAGAAAACATCTCATCTTTTTTCTCATACGAAGCTCTTAAAAATCTTTAACTTTCAACTTTTGGGATGTAAGAGGGTCATGGAAATATAGAGAGAAAGTCATAATATAGGAGTCATGCCTTTGAAAGAAAGGGACTAGCCTTAACATACCTTTGCATCTCCTTAACAACGAAACGTTCTCCTTCCAAGCCCATGACTCTACATCAAGAGAATTTCGCACTAAAATTAGATAATTGAAGATACGCTTAAGTTTAAGCTAAAGCGACCAGAAGCTAACGAAAATTGAGCAGCATTTCCTTTGTTTCAACAATACTCTCTCCATAAATTAAACAACTCCCAACATCAATAGCAGCAATTCATAATACCATAACGATAGACTTTTCAAGTTAAACATTGGTCAATCCTCAAAACTCTTTTTCAAAGTCATCCATAACCACAGCTACAACATAATACCATATTCATCTACATATAATACTTCCTCAACATTATTAGTATCATCCACAACAAAATTATACTCATGGTACACCAAAAACTATGACTCAAGTCAAGTTACTATTCAAGAATATCGTTAAATCCATGTTTGAGCTTGATATTCTACTTTCTGCTCTCATCCAAGTCATTCAACCACTCAAATACTCTTAATAACATGAAATAGGCGTGAAAATCACCTTTGACCACATAAGGATGAACTTTGGTTGCATATGCTTCACTTGAGAGAAAACCCCAACTTCAATACCAAAAGATTTCTTGACTTCTACAAACCCTAGAGGGCCTCTCCACACTTGATTCTCTTAATTCTTGGTAATTAATCCTTGATTTCCCTTGGGTTTGTGTTAATATGACAAGAGGAATCTTCTAAAGCTTTCAAGAGTTGTGGATAATGTGGGAAATGAGAAATATGAACTTGGGTCGTCTATTTATAAGTGGAGCAAAATCTGACCCGATTGTATTATACGGACACTTATACGGTCCGTATAAGTGACCATATAGTACTACCAGGGACTGACCTTCTCTGGAACTATTATACGCACCATAAAAAGCTATACGGACCGTATAAGTGGTCGTATAACCCACTTTTTCCCGAACTTCTCTCGTTGCTTCGTTTGACCTCCAATCCTTATGAAACCTTCTTGGCACTTGTATAATACTTCATTAACAATCCAATGGGCTTTATATCTCTTCCTCAAAGAGATTCTAAGCAAGGCTTAACTTAAATGATGTGAAATTCTCCCAAACAAGACTTTACCATAACTTTCTCCGACGAGCTTTCTTCTTTTTCCTCAAATGTCTTTGGAATCTTAATTAGAATTATTAAGTATGCTTCCCCACTTGTAGGGACTTTATGTACATTCTAGACTCACGTTAGTCCATCCACAGCACAATGACATGAAATGTCCCAGGTGTAACATTCTCCCCCCTATAGGAACATTCGTCCTCGAATGTTAGGTTCTCGGGGATTCTACGAAAATTTCGCCAGAGTTTCCCCTGTAATATGGCACTACCATCCTGTCACAGCAACCCAAACTAACATCTCCTCACAGGGCTACAACAACAACAACGACAATAAAGCATGGCCACACACGACCAAAAAGCATCAAGGAAAGCATTACATACCTAAGGACAATGGCGTCTCGTCTTGAACCTCTTCTGGGGATGGAAATAAATACGGACATTTGGACTTCATATCATTTATATTTCCCAATTCATCTCTTTACTTTTGTGTTCTTTCATAATACCATCATCGTGCTTACATTTTTTTTTTAATTCTTAATTCACCACCCCGAAGCCATTTGAGAGGGCGGTAAGAACTTCTCATAGAGTCTTTTAATAATCTTCATAAATCTCTTCAAGATGAAATTTCCACATTCTAACGGTTTGATGTTCTCCCATTCTTGCAAGCTTCATACGACCATCTGGATATATCAATCCCAAGCCACCCTAACAGGTCTCTCATCTTCTTTAAAGGTCTAACATACGTATTCATATCCGCTTATCTGTAATCAAAATTTGGGGGGGGGGGGTTGGGGTTACTAGGATGACATATATTTCCCAGGTCTCTTGGAATGTATAGATCTTCGGGCATCAGTAGAGAACTGAGTATCTTAACCTGACAACTTCCACATATAGCTTATATGATTCCTTACAATTACAACATCCATCTCAGCTTTAGATCCATCCTTATTCTTGATTAGTGCCACGAAATTGTCTTACACAAACTTACTCCTTATTATCTTTTTCATCACCACCTTTCACCTTCAGTTTCTCATTTAGATCCATCTTACTCCATTCACTTTGCGATGCTGCCTTAATTCCTCTACGTTTTGAATACTCTAAGCTTGAAATTCTTGTATCCCCCATAAACTTTCTCCTAAATAATCATACACAGTTGTTCTTTTTTATTTTAGGTTGCTACCTTCAAGTATTCGCATGCTTTCAAATAGTTCATTTCCATTTCAATCCTCTTCTATTGCTAACTCCACATCCTTCTCTTAACGAAGACATTACTAAATTCTGACTGGGTATTTTTTATTTTTTTTAACCATTGAGGCTTTCCCTGTACAATGCTTCCCCAATCGATATGCAACATTGGAACTTTGCATCCATATAACTAGCTTACGGTGGATATTTCACTTGACTTCTCGTCTTAGTCCATTATTCACATCTCCCCCTAATCCTAATCTTACACTCATCGCCGGTGTATCCTCGTTATGAAATCATTCTCATGGGCCCTTGTTGTATAGAAATACCATTTCATTCTTATCTATCTTATGCTTGGAAAGAAGCCCTAATACTTGCGTGATGTATCTTCTTAAGGTTAGTACCGCTTTTCCGTTATATGCCCATCCTTTAACTCTGTCTCGTAATCTACCTTATTGTTGTACAACTGCCATGTTGTATTCTCCGCCTCTCTTCCATTCTACAGCCCATATCATGCATTATCTCATTCTTATGTCTCCGGCTTCCACATTGCCTCGGAATGTCGAAGACTACTTCTTTGATTGTCGCTTTAGATTACCGTCTAATTGCTACAACTATTCACCATGTGGGAATTGCCTTTACCGCAATGATTCTTTCGTTAATTCTATCAAGACCCATAGATCATCTTGCATATTTATCATTTCTATCGATGTAGCTCATAACCACTCTATGCACCCTATGCCGGATCGTCCATGACACGCCCCAAAACCCACCCTAGACGTGACCGGCATCGGACGTCATGAACAACATCGGAAGAACCTCAATGACACAATAATAACACTTGAACCCGTCAGGTTCAATATTCGCCTCCGACAGTTTATAAAATAAATGTAACAAATCATGAATATATGAATTAAATCAGCGGAAGTCTTTATAATTTAAATAATTCACCCAAAACATGATAGTGCGCCCGAAAGAGTTAAACGACAACTCTTCTTCTACCCACATTCGAATGTATACTAAGGAGCTTCTAAGAATAAGGAATAAATGTCTAACCCATCGGGACGCAGCCCAAAAACTAATATAAATAAATGGAATTAATTAAATAGAGTGTCCCGCGAATGAATGTGTGGGCTCACCAAATCAACAGTAACCACAAGTCCTTCCTAAATGCCCGGAGTATCAAGAACCTGCTCTTCACCGTTACCTAACATACCATCAAAAACAACAATGGTATGCCTGAGTACTTCGTACTCAGTGAGTGCCTCGGGGACAACTAGTAATATGAAAATAAAGTATAATAATACATAAAGAAATCAGTCATGAAAATCATGTGAACCCAATGTAAGAACAGTTATTCAGTTTGTGTATCTCAAAAAGAATTATCAAAACCGATTATAAGGCCTCTTATCAAGGCACAACTTCAAATATGCCTTTCAATTGATCATAATTAACAATAACAATTCTATGAGAAAATAAGAATATCACACATGCCAATACAGGCCCAAGAATCAAGCACATCGAAGGGGTGACCGTAGAGGTTCCCTTGTCACAGCGCACCACACCGGAATATGAAATTCAGCGGTGGCTATCCTTCCTCCCGAATAGCTAGGCATAATCACACCCCAGGTAGCGAACCCGGAAGTGGCCACTCTGACTCCCGAATGGCTAGGCATTATCACACTATGATCCATAGTGGCTACCCTTCCTCCCAAGTAGCTAGGCCAAACACAACAACAAAGTTCATAGCATAGAAGCCGATTCATAATTTGTCTCAAAGTAGTCACACTATCAAATAGCATTAAAGTTCATTATGCTATTACGAAAATCCATAATTTCATAGATAATCTTAAAAACGTTTCCATTGCTTTAAACAAGATTCCTTTGTCATAGTTCCTTTGTAAAATCATCAATACCAACAATTAACCATCATCACATAGATCATATTGAGTGAGAACTCACCTTAGGGTTAGAGAGACTTTTCTAGGGTTCTTTTCCTCAGAAATATTGATTTGAAACGAAGTGGGAAATAGCACAACAAAGTAGGACTTAAAGAAAATTCGGAACCAGAAAATATTCCCCGATCGGTGCTGAGTCCGCGTCGCGGGTTCAGCACCTGATCATGTTTTTATTTTGGTCTGCAGATTTTTTTTTTGACAATTGACATTCGCTCAGTAAAACGATAATAACTTTTTGTACATAACTTTTCTTGGCTGGGAGACATACCATTGGAAAGATATTTCAAAGATCTACAACTTTCGTCAAGGAAGTGTTCCCAAATTCACAACACATTTTAATGAAAATCTCCCAGAAGACAGACCTACCAAAACTTAGGCGAATTTAAGAGCCCTTAAGAACTTCAATTGTTGGTTTGACTTCAAAACGACCATCTTCCACCCGAATTCATCAAGAATGGATTCATATAGGTATAATATCATCTTAACACTAGATTTTTACATATTCACACCTAACTCGGATTTACAGGATGTTAGATTATCCCCCCCTTAAGATCATTCGTCCTCGAAGGAAAGTTATGGCCTAGGATTCTTTACTAAACCTCAAATTTTAGAATTTCAAGAGTTCTTCTAGCAAGGTGAAACATCCTCAGAGATAACATACGACTAAACATATAACGAATGCATCATTCAAGCCTAAACACAATTGTGAGATTTATACTTCACTCTAAACTTTCACAGAAAATACATCCGAAAGGTTCAACACATACCCGTAGTAGGAAACAAGTGAGGATATCTTTTCTTCATGTCCTCCTCCGCTTCCCAAGTAGCTTCCTCAGTGTTATGGTTTCGCTATAACACTTTAATCGACGCTACATCTTTTGTTCTCAACCTTCTAACTTGACGATCTAAAATCTGAACTGGCTCTTCTTCATAAGACAATGCCTCATTAATTTCAATCGTTCATGATTCAACACATGGGAAGGATCGAGTTTGTACAATCTCAACATCGAAATGTGAAACACCAGATGAACCATGGACATCTCAGCCGGTAATCTCAACTCGTACGCTACTTTCCCAACCCTTTTTGTAATCTCGTAAGGACCAATATAGCGAGGACTAAGCTTGACCTTTCTGCCAAAATGCATTACCCCTTTCATAGATGACACTTTCAAGAAAACCTTGTCATCAATGACAAATTCCAATTCCTACGCCTCGTCCGTATAAGACTTTTGTCTACACTCCGTGCGATGTCTTCGGGCCGCATAATAAGATTTATCTTCTCGATCGCCTCATGAACTGAATCAGGGCCCAACAACTCTACTTCCGTTAGTTCAAACCAACCAATTGAAAACCGACAACGCCTCCCATAAAGAGCCTCATAAGGAGCCATATGAATACTCGCTTGATAGCTATTGTTGTAAGCGAATTCCACCAAAGGTAGGTGTTCATCCCAACTTCCTCCAAAATCGATTGCAGGTGCTCGTAGCAAATCTTCCAAAGTACGAATAGTTCTCTCCGCCGCCCGTCGGTTTGAGGATGAAAGGCGTGCTCAATTTCACTCTAGTTCCCAACCTTTTACGAAAAGATGTCCAAAATGGCGAAAAATTGCGTACTTCGGATATAATCGATGTCGGAACACCATGCAATCTAACTATCTCTTTTAGATATAACTTGGCGTGCTCCGCCGTGGTATATGACGTCTTCACAGGGAGAAAATGGGCAGACTTTATGAGTCTATCCACGATAACCCAAATCGAGTCAAACTGGCTTTTGTGCGGGGTTACCCCATAACGAAATCCATGTTGATCTCCTCCCACTTCCACTGCGGAATCTTAATATTCTGAGCCAGGCCTCCAGGCCTTTGACGTTCAGCCTTCACCTATTGACAGTTCAAACGCTTAGCCACAAAGTTAGAAATATCAACCTTCATGCTTTTTCACCAGTAGTGTTGTTTCAAATCCTTATACATTTTGGTGGATCCCGGATGAACCGAATACTTGGAACTATGAGCTTCCATCATTAGTTCTTGTCGAAGACCATCAACATCAGGAACACACAATCGTCCTTGCAACCGCAGAACACTATCACTAGTACCAACAGTAAAGGAAGTGTACTAACCCCTTTCCAATCCATCTCTCAGCTTTGCCAAAAGTTCATCATCATATTTCTTGGATTTTATCCTTTCCACCATGTCAGACCGTGATGGCGTGATTCCTACTAACTCTCCATCTTTGGTTTCATCAAGTCTGACCCCAAGACTAGCAAGTCTTTGAATTTCCCTCCCCATGGGCATGTCATGTGCACACAAATAAGCTAACGTTCCCATAGATTTTCTACTCAAAGAATCAGTAACCACATTAGCCTTACCAGGATGATACAAGATATTCAAGTCGTAATCTTTTAACAACTCCAACCACCTCCTCTGTCTGAGATTCAACTCTCGCTGTTTGAAGATGTATTGCAAGCTTTTATGGTCAGTAAAAACATCACAATGCTCACCATACAAATAATGACGCCAAATTTTTAAGGCAAATACAACGGCAGCCAACTCCAAGTCATGAGTTGGATAATTCTTCTCATGCTTCTTCAACTGACGTGAAGCATAAGCAATCACCTTACCGTTCTGCATCAATACACAACCCAAACCAATTCTAGAAGCATCACAATACACCACATATCCACCGGACCCAGAAGATAAAGTCAAAATAGAAGCCGAAGTCAACCTTGTCTTAAGCTCTTGGAAACTCTTTTCTGATAACCGAAACTTACAAGTCTTACATCCGTGTCAATTTAGTCAATGGAGAGGCTATGGACGAAAAACCTTTCACAAAATTTCTGTAATAATTTGCCAAACCCAAGAAACTACGAATTTCCGTTGCACTAGTTGCTCTAAGCCAATCCTTAACCGCTGAGATTTTTTTAGGGTCTACTTTAATGCCGTCACCAGTCACCACATGACCCAAGAAAGCCACAGTCTCAAGCCAGAATTCACACTTAGAGAATTTTGCATAAAGCTCGTTCTCCTCAAGTGTTGTCAAAGTTATCCTCAAATGATTTACATTATCCTCACGAATTTTAGAATACACCAAAATATCATCAATAAACACAGTAATGAAGCGGTATAGATAAGGCTTAAACACACGATTCATCAAATCCATGAATGCAGCAGGCGCATTAGTCAACCCAAAGGACATGACTAGAAACTCAAAGTGCCCATAACGCGCGGAAGGCGAGCCAGATATCCTTTTCCTTTATCTTCAATTGGTGATACCCAGACCTTAGGTCAATCTTTGAAAAGAACTTAGCACCCTGAATTTAGTCAAATAGATCATCTATCCTAGGCAAAGGATATTTATTCTTAATGGTCACTTTATTAAGTTGACGATAATCAACGCACATCATAAGGGAACCATCTTTCTTTCTAACAAATAATACTGGAACACCCCAAGATGAGAAACTTGGTCGGATGAAACCTTTATCCAACAAGTCCTTCAACTGATCCTTTAACTCCCTTAGCTCCGCTGGAGCCATACGATAAGGTGGGATAGAAATAGGTTGGTATCAGGAATAACACCAATCCCAAAATCAATAACCCTACCAGGAGGAATACCAGGGAGATCTTCGGGAAACACTTTGGGATAATCACTAACTATGGGAACATATGCAAATTCGGTGTACGAACTTTTGTATCATTAATAAAGAACCAAATAGTAAATGCACCCCTTCGTAATCATCTTATGAGCCTTAAGATAGAAAATAAATCTACCCTTTAGCTTAGCAATTTCACCCTCAATTATACAGCAAACTATAATGATTGACAGCTCTCTTCTCTGTCCTCCCATGCAAACCCTAGCTTGAAAACCCTAAAATCTCTATGGCCACTCTGGCCACTGGCCAGCCACCGCCTCTAGTGGTTGGTCAACCTCTTTCTCTTCATGATTTCCCTCCTCAAAATCCAAAACCAGCAACTCCTACGAACACTGAACCAAAATATCTCCATACCCTTATGCATGAAGCTATTGAAACTCCCATGCAGACGTGTGAACCCATCCTTATGAAGAAGGTGGAGATTATAGATGGTAAACACGTTGTAAGATGGTCCTCCTTTGAAGTCTTACGAATGGAGATGATTGAAAACCTACAAAATGCCATAGTTGGTAAGTTTTCGTATGGATGGCCCAAGTTAGATGAACTGAGAACTATTATACCTCAATAGTGTGGTGCAAAGGGTAACTGTCATGTAGGCTTCTTGAGAGATAGACATGTATTAATAAGATGTGATTTAAGAGAATATTTTATTACTATCTCGTCAAAAAGTGTTTTTGGTTGAAATCAAAGGATGGTCACTCTTATCAAATGCGACCTTTGATCTATGATTCTAAGTTTAGTATTGAAAAGGAGAATTCAAATGCTATGGCTTGGATATCGTTTCTAAACCTTCTTCCTACCTTTTTTGTCAAGGAATCTTTATTTACATTAGCATCAGCTGTGGGCAAACCAATTCAACTTGATGCTGCTACTATCAATAAAACTAGGCCAAATAGTGCAAAAGTGAAAGTGCAAGTACATTTGCTTGCAGATTTGCCTAAGTGTGTGTTGATGGAGATTGAAGATGATGTTACAAAAGAGATCAGGTCTATTCAAGTTAATATTCAGTATGGCTATCTACCAAAGTATTGCACAAAGTGTTTGTTGCAAAGTCCTTCAAATGAAGATTGTTGGGTCTTTGCATCCAGAACTGCTAGAAAATGAGGTGCAAAACAAAGAAAAAGTGGTTCAGAACAATGGAAAGGCTATAGTTGTAGCAGAAGAACCTGGAACAAGTAAACAAGGGCATTTCCAACAAAGAAGATATAGAGGCTATAGGGGGTGGAAACAGCTAATGCAACAGTATCTACCAAAAGTTTTATCTAGTGGTACTGTGGTAACATATCCTGGAAACAAAGGACAGAACAAGAACAAAGTGATTCTAACTGGGAAGGATGAGGGAACCAAAGAAGTTACTATGTCAAACAAATTTAAGGTATTGAACTAAGGAGTAGATGATACTGAAGTTAGTAAGCTGAGCAATGACAATAAAAGTAATGTGGAGGATGTGGTAGAAGATGATGTTTCTGAAGAGCAAAGGGTTGCAGTTGTAATTGTAGATGATATGGAGGATCATCTTCAATAGGATGGTGTAGAAGCTGCAATTTTGGTTCAGGAAAAAGACCAGGCTAAGAATAGGATCATATCTCTGGAAGAGGGTTAAATTGATGAGCATGAAGTTGATAAGGTGCAAAATAGTGAAGCTCATAATCAAAGTGTAGTAGTTTTTGACACAACTCAACAAATTAATGGTGATTATGTTCAAAAAGAGATTAAGAATCAACAGGTGGATGGCAAAGGCACTTTCAGGAGGATATTGTGGATTATGATTCAAAAGAGGCTCATGACTATTAAGTACAGGAGAATAATGGAACATCTAATGATGTTCAAGAGTCTGTAATGGTGCATGGAAGAATTGATGAAGATCTTGATAGGGTAGAAGTAGTGTCTGAACCCATAGACCAATATGGGGGCAAAGATGAAGTTGATCAGAATAAAGGTGTTTTAGAAGTTATGCATGATCCTGGTGATGGGGTAGATAATTTGGTTAATAAGGACCAAGTACAAGTTAACAATATACCAGCACTAGCAGATACAGATGGTCAGCAACTAGGAGAGCATGATAGGGTGTTAGAGATGAAGATGAAGATTTTACTCAAAATTCTGATGTAATTAACAGGCATCATGATAAAGAGGAGGTTTCTGAAGTTTTCCAGGAAATTCAGATATCTGAAATTTAAGCTGGTAATCTGAATATGAATGAAGTCTCTAATGAGAAAGTTCAAGGTGAGATTGGAAAGTATTCAATTAGCTTAGAGAATGAAGATAAAAGGGTTATTGGTTGCTTTCCAAGTAAGAATGTTTCTATGGATCATGAGGCTTCTGCTCAAGATCTAAGTCTGAAGGACCATTCTAATGTTGTATTTACACAGAAGAAATCTTCTCCTCACAAAGAATTACATGATCTGGTGTCACATAATCTGCAGGATTTGGAGAATAAATATAGCTTTACTGAATTGCAAGATGCAATTAGTTCAGATGTTAAGCGAGCTGAGAGTAATCTAATATTGGAGGAGTGGTCTTCACATGAGAATTATAAAGATACTAAGAAAGGGAGGAAGGGCAAGCCTAATGCTGAATTGGTGGTCACTAGATCAGCTTCTAAAAGAAACACAGGTGCAAGTAAGAAAACTGGAGAACAACCAACCAGGATTCTGTCAAAGAGGGGTGCAAGCTCTAAGTTAAGTTCATAATGATGAAGGCATTCTTTTAGAATATAAGATCTGTGAATACTCAGAAGGCATTTCATAGAGTTCAGATGTTGCATAGACATCATAAATTCTTCCTGATAGCATTCATGGAGCCTTTTCAAGATTCTAGACATATTGACAAATATAAAAGGAGATTGGGTATGCAGGTGGCTGGTTTTAACTGCAATGGTAAAATCTGGTTTTTTGTCAAAGATGGCATTGAGGTGGAAGTATTGATGAACTCTGATCAGCAGGTTACTCTCAAGCTTAATTTCCTAGACAGTGGCAAAATGTTAATCACTACCTTAGTTTATGCAAAGTGTGATGCTGTGGATAGATTGGAACTGCGGGATAATATCTACTCTTTATCAAGCAGCATGAATGTTCCATGGTTGATAGGTGGAGATTTCAATGTCATTTTACATGAAGAAGAGAAGATAGGTGGATTGCCTGTTCACCAAACTGAGGTTGAGGACTTTGCATTTTGCAAAAACTCATGTGACCTGCAGGATATTGACTTTAGGGGCAGTCCTTTCACTTGGTGGAATGGTAGAGCTGGGGAAGATTGCATATTCAAAAGATTGGATAGGATTTTAGTCAATAATAAATTGCAAGAATGGTTTGGTAATCTGCAAATAGAGCACCTATCCAGAATTGGATCAGATCATGCACCACTTTTGCTTACAGCAGGAGAACAAGTTCAGCAATTCTCCAAGCCTTTTAGATTTCTAAAATTTTGGGTAGATCATGAGTCTTTATTGCATACAGTGGAGCAACATTGGAGTACTGAGTTTGTTAGAGATGCTTTTATTACTTTCAAGTTAAAAATGAAGAAGTTGAAAACTGCTCTATCAGTATGGAGTAAAGAGACTTTTGGTGATATCTTTAAGCAATTAACTATCAGAGAGGACATTGTTAAGATCAAAAAGCAGTTGTAAGATCAAAGAGCAGTTGTTTGAAGAGATAGAAATACAAGGTTTTTTCACAGCTTGGTAAATGGAAGAAGGAAGAGAATGCAAATTAATAGAATTCAGAATGATGAAGGTGTATGGTTGGAAGATAGGGATCAGATTTCAGCAGCAGCTATAGATTTGTATCCGCAACAATTCTCTTCTGAGCTAACATCATCAGACTATAGCATCTTAGAGCATGTGCGGGTGAAGGCATTACTCAGATCAAAATGATTTATTATGTTCTATGCCATCTTTGGAGGAAGTGCATAAAGCCGTATTTGAGTTAGCAGTGATAGTGCATGTGGCCCTGATGGTTTATCAGAATCTTCTATCGTAAATGTTGGGACATTGTTGGTACGGATGTATACAATGTAGTTAAGGCTTTTTTGATGGTCAAACTCTTCCAAAATCATTACCCACACTAATTTGGTATTACTACCAAAGAAGGAAATTATCAACAACTTTTCTAATCTCAGGCCTATCAGTTTAAGTAACTTCATCAACAAGATCATTACTAGAGTTATTCATGATAAATTGGAAGTTATTCTGCCTTCCTTAATCTCTCATAATCAATCTGATTTTGTAAAAGGAAGGAATATTATAGAAAATGTGTTACTTACTCAAGCGGTTGTTGCAGATATTAGAAAGAGGGGAAGGCCAGCAAATGTGATTCTCAAACTAGACATGGCAAAGGCATATGATAGGGTCTCTTGGAAGTATTTAATTCAGGTGATGAGGAGGATGGGATTTTCAGATGTGTTTGTGGATATGATTTGGAGAATCCTAGCTAATAACTGGTATTCAATCCTCATTAATGGACAGGCTACTGGTTTCTTTCATTCTACAAGGGGAGTAAAGCAAGGTGATCCATTATCACCTGCTTTATTCATCTTGGCTGCTGAAGTATTATCAAGAGCTTTGAATAGCTTGTTTGATGAAGGATGTACAGTGGCTATGGATTTCCTTAATGGAGTTCTAATATGAATCATTTGTCATATGTTGATAACACAATAGTTTTTGTATCTGCTGACAAATGGTCACTTCAAAGGATTATGAGGATTCTGCATGAGTATGAGGTTGTTTCTGGTCAAAAGATTAATGTTCATAAGAGTGCTTTCTACATGTATAAGAAAATATCTAATGAACTGGTGAATGAGGTCCAGCAATTCACAGGATTCTCAAGAGGTGAATTTCCTTTTACCTACCTTGGATGCCCAGTGTTTCATGCAAGAAAACAGAAGATATTCTATAGAGATGTGATGAAGAAAGTTAGAGATAAATTGCAAGCATGGAAAGGACAACTACTGTCATTTGGTGGGAAAGTTGTACAGATTAACAGTGTGCTGCAAAGCATTCTTGTATATCTGTTATCGACAATGGTTCCTCCCAAATGTGTTATCAAAGAGTTGCATAAAATGTTTAATAGATTTTTTTGGCAAACAAAGGAAGATGGTAAATGTAAACATTGGTCTGAATGGAACAAATTGTGTTATCCCAAAGTGGAAGGTGGTTTCGGATTCAGATCATTGAATGATATTTCAAAAGCTCTTTTCTCAAAGCTTTGGTGGAGGTTTAGAACAAGTAATTCTTTATGGTCAAACTTTATGTGGAATAAATACTGTAAGAAGGTTAGACCAACTCTTGTTCAATGGAAGGGTAGTACTCAGACATGGAAGTATATGTTAGAAGCTAGGAATGATATGAAGCATCATATCTGGTGGGAGCCTCATCAAGGTTCTATATCAATATGGTCTGATAACTGGTTGAAGATAGGTGCTTTGAATGATCAACCTCAGTTTCAAGCTTACAAGGATGACAGTGTAGAAGATCTAGCAGAAATAATGGAAGGAGATCATTGGGATATGATAAAGGTACAACACTTGTTTTGTGATGAAATGGTGCAGCGTATCAATAGTAAGCTTGGAAATCTGATTAAACATCAGGAAATTGACAAACCTCATTGGATGCTTACTAGTTCTGGAAAATTTACAGTAAGTAGTGCATGGGAGTACATAAGGAAAAAAAGGCAGGTTTCCTCTTATTGTTCAAGGTTTTGGATCAAAGGTATGCCTTTTAAAATATCTCTTCTCATTTGGAGAGTTTGGTTTTACAAGTTACCTGTTGATGAGGTATTGCAAAGGATGCATATTTATATAGCTTCAAGATGCTATTGTTGTCACAGTCATCAAGAAACTATGGATCATTTATTCTTAACTGGTCCATTTGCTATGAAAGTTTGGAAATATTATTGTGATGCAACTGGAATTTCAGGATCACTAATTCAGGTAAAACAAGCAATACTGAAATGGTGGAACACTCCTGTTAAAGCTAAGTTGACGACCTTATATCAAGCAGTTCCAGCTTTCATTTTGTGGCATCTTTGGAAGGGTAGAAATACAAGGAGGCATGGAGGTACTATCACTGTGAACAAGGTTATATATGAGATCAACAGAGGTATACTCTTATTGGCACAAAGCCTATTTCCTGGCATGAAGCAGTTTCCAAAAAGGTGGCCTTTCTTTGTGCAATATTTAAAAAACCTGAGAACGACAGTTGTTCACAAGGAAGTAACTTGGCTACCACCAGAAGGCGGGGGAAATACAAGTGCAATGCGATGGTGCCTCAAGGGGTAATCCAGTGCCCAAGTTCGGCGGCTTCTACAGAGAGATCATAACGGAGATTTACTGTATGCAGCAGGGAAAAGATTAGAGGATACTACTAATGTAATAGCTGAAGCAGTTGTAATTGAAGATGGAATACAATATTGTGTAGATCATCAACTATTACCTTTGATAGTAGAAACTAACTCTTTAACAATGCAGAAGATATTAAATGGAATATGGGAAGTGACATGAAGGATATCATTGGTAGCTAAAATAATTCAAAGGCTGAGAGAAGGAAAGCAGATTGGTGTGGATCATGTGCTAAGGGAAGGAAACAGCCTGGCAGAGTTTTTCACTAACCTTGTTTTTTATTTTGCAGGTACCATGCAGTTTCATAATTTTCGAAGTTCCATCAACAGTAGAAAGATAATCAACATGGAAAAAACTCAAACTCCAAACATTAGAATAAGAACAAAGGAGCAGTTTTGAACTTAAGGAGGAATAAACTAATTATAGTGCGATCTTCGGGTGTGGTATTAATGTTATGTTCAATCTCGAAGGATGTACTATATCTAGTTGGTTGTTTATTAGACTGATATTGGATTGATTTGGAGTTTGAAGGCTGGATCAGTATTACAACAATGGATACAAGAAGTACGACACAGAAGGTGCATCACTACAGAAGGAGCAATCATCTTGATGGATCAATATGCAGGAGGATTCAGCAGTCTATGTAGACCTGTGCTGATCTGTGAGCTTGGTTATATGGTGAAGCTGTGCAAGTCGTATAAAAACTCTCTTTGGAAGAGACTTATCACAACCAAAAGCCTAAGGCTCTACTTCATGAGTTCCTGATCCATTCCATCTGTGAGACTTGTAAATGTGAAAAATGGATACAAGACAAGGCCTTGGAACTAGTTGGTTTTCTTCTTGTGGTGTTATTAGGATTAGTATAGTTTTAGCATTTCTATTTTCTTAGATTTTTCTTCTTTTCTCTTCTTTCCTGCTTGTACAGTTTGACTTATTTTAATAATTTCCACCTTTTATTGTGGCTTTAATTAAAAAAAAAAATTCACCCTCCCACACAATAACAAGCTCCTCGAGAAAGGTGAAGCGGACTAACTTATGGCGACAATCCACATTAGCATAACATGCGGACAACCAGTCCATCCCCATAATTACATCAAAATCCACCATCTCAAGTTCATACAAATCAGCCATGGTCTCACGTCCCTTGATCACAACAACACAATTTCTATACACTTTAGAAGCAATAACAGGAACGCCGTTAAGGCGCATCAACAGCAAAAGGTTCACACAAAGGTTCGGGTTTCATTCCCAAATCAAGAGCAAAATAAGGGGTCACATAGGATAAATTTGAACCCGGATCAATCAATGAGTAAGCATCATGAGAACAGATAGTAAGGATACCTGTAACCACAAGATCGAAGCCTCGGTACCGCCTCTCATGAGTCAGCCCATAAAGTCGAGCTGTCCCTCCACCAGAAGTATTAGTAACTTCCTTTCGCTTGCCGTTGTTACGAGCATTCTGATTATAATTGTTAGCATTACTAGCAGGTTGATTTTTAGCAGATGATGTGAAGCAGGCGAATCATTTTTTTGGTTATTCATAGCAGCCATCTCACGTAGCCACTTTTCGCATTCCTCCCGACGTGGCCTCTAATTCCACAATGATGGCGTATACGCTCTTCCCACACTGGCGGACGACTACTTCCCTGCGAAAACTTACTATTATTATTATTTTTCTGGCCTTGCCTAACAAAAGGCACACTAGCATGGGAATAAGCGCCAGACTGAGCAGGTGCAGAATACTCTTTACTCTGCCCTCCCTTATAATTATTACCACTGAAACCACCCGCCGAACGGGCCTTCTTGTTCTGATCTCGATCCACCCTCTCCTCATTTTTCCAACTCTCTTGTTGCTCAGCAAACCCAACCAAAGATGAGAAAGTACAAGTAGGAGACATAGCAACAGCAGCACATGCAGACTTGATACGTGGTACCAAGCCTTTCACAAAACGAGTCAACTTTTGCTTTTCAGTCGGAATCATGTATAAAGCATACTTTGGCAGACGGGTGAACTCCAAACTATACTCACGAACTGACTTGTTACCCTCCTCTAGGTTTTCAAACTTCGTAGCCATAGCAATTCTTTCCTCATCAGAAAACAACCTTTCCATGAACACCTCTTCAAATTCAGCCCACATCGGAGCTAAAGCAGCGTCACCCCTCTCAGATTCCCACATCTCAAACCATACGTGAGCAACATCCTTCAATTGATAAGAAGCAAGCCTTACGGCTTCGGAATCCCGGGTATCCATTACCCTCAATGCCTTGAAGGTCTTATCTAAAAAGTGTTGGGGGTCATCCATCTCTCGTGACCCAAAGAACTCTGGTGACTTCAAGTTGAGGAATTGCCTAAGTCTGCCTCCACCATGAGGCCCCACACCTCCACGCTGCTGCTGAGCAGCAACCAATGCAGTCACTATTTGAATAGCCATTTGCATAGTACTAACCTCAGGTACACCCGCAACAGGAACAGTAGGAGCAGGCGGGGCTGGAGGTGGTGCTTGATTTCCAGCATCATTTTCATTACCAGCATTCGCGCCTCCAAGATTTCGGTTAACTCCCGCGGGATGTCCTCGGTTACCATTTTTGGATCGCGTCAGAGCCATTTCTGCAAGGCACGAATTAACGAGCGACTTAGAATGATCCTAAAAGGACTTTAAGCTCTACAACACAAACTAGAATCAAGAAGAATAGGAAACACCTATGAATGTCTTGGGAGTTTCTCGATCATACAGGTGATCAGGCTGCACAAGGAAAACTTCACTAGACACAGCTCTACAGACACCGACAACAATCCCAAGACGTATTTAAACCTAGGCTCTGATACCAAGCTTGTCACGCCCCAAAACCTACCCTAGACGTGACCGGCATCTGACGTCATGAATAACATCGGAAGAACCTCAATGACACAATAATAACACTTGAACCCGCCAGGTTTAATATTTGCCTCCAACAGTTTGGAAAATAAATGTAACAAATCATGAATATATGAATTAAATCAGCGGAAGTCTTTATAATTTAAATAATTCACCAAAAACATGATAGTGCGCCTGAAAGAGTTAAACGACAACTCTTCTTATACCCACATTCGAAAGTATACTAAGGAGCTTCTAAGAATAAGGAATAAATGTCTAACCCATCGGGACGCAGCCCGAAAACTAATATAAATAAATGGAATTAATTAAATAGAGTGTCCCACGAATGAATGTGTGGGCTCACCAAATCAACAGCAATCGCAAGTCCTTCCTAAATGCCCGGAGTATCAAGAACCTTCTCTTCACCGTTACCTAACAAACCATAAAAAACAACAATGGTAGTGAGTGCCTCGGGGACAACAAGTAATATGAAAATAAAGTACAATAATACATAAAGAAATCAGCCCTGAAAATCATGTGATCCCAATGTAAGAACAATTATTCAGTTTGTGTATCTCAAAAAGAATTATCAAAACCGATTATAAGGCCTCTTATCAAGGCACAACTTCAAATATGCCTTTCAACTGATCATAATTAACAATAATAATTCTACCAGAAAATAAGAATATCACACATGCCAATACAGGCCCAAGAATCAAGCACATCGAAGGGGTGATTGTAGAGGTTCCCTTGTCACAGCACCCCGCACCGGAATATGTAATTCAGCGGTGGCTATGCCTCCTCTCGAATAGCTAGGCATAATCACACCCTGTATAACCCTAAGTGGCCACTCTTCCTCCCGAATGGCTAGGCATTATCACACTAGGATCCATAGTGGCTACCCTTCCTCCCGAGTAGCTAGGCTAAACACAACAACAAAGTTCATAGCATAGAAGCCGATTCACAATTTGTCTCAAAGTAGTCACACCATCAAATAGCATTAAAGTTCATTATGCCATTACGAAAATCCACAATTTCATAGATAATTTGGAAAACGTTTCCACTGCTTTAAACAAGATTCCTTTGTCATAGTTCCTTTGTAAAATCATCAATACCAACAATTAACTATCATCACAGATCATCTCTTATAGAAGAAAACGATTATGATTTCATATACGTATATAGAGGATAATATAATCAAGGTTTAATGTGGGCTTGTCCCCTCACGCACATTAACCTTTAACCAAAACATGTAATAGATTTCAAGAGTGTAAAACCAATTCATCATATCATTCAAAACATGCTTTTATAAAGAATCAATCTTTTAAGAGAGTTTGTAAAAGAGACATATAAATTACCTTTATATTCAAAAAGGATTTTATTTTTTTAAAGAGACATACCTTAATCCCGCTAAAAAGCTACTAAAATGAATTCCCAAGGTTCAAGAATCACAGACGAATTCCACATGCCCCTATCTTCTTCTTCTTGAAAATTCAAGAACTTAGGGTTTTAGAGAGATGATTTGCTATCAAGAGGGTATGGATATGGTGTTTGAATGATCAATATTGAGTGAGAACTCAACTTAGGGTTAGAGAGACTTTTCTAAGGTTCTTTTCCTCAGAAATATTAATTTGAAACGAAGTGGGAAATAACACAACGAAGTAGGACTTAAAGAAAATTCAAAATCAGAAAATATTCCCCGATCCGTGCTGAGTCCGCATCGCGGGTTCAGCACCTGATCATGTTTTTATTATGGTCTACAGCTGAATTCTTCCGTGGCGGGCCCAACACTTTGTTTTTTTGACAATTGACATTCGCTCAGTAAAACAATCATAACATTTTGTACATAACTTTGCTTGAGTTGGGAGACCTACCATTAGAAATATATTTCAAAGATCTACAACTTTCATCAAGGAAGTTTTACCAAATTCGCAACGCATTTTCATGAAAATCGCCCAGAAGACAGACCTATCAAAACTTATGCGAATTTAAGAGCCCTAAAGAACTTCAATTGTTGGTTTGACTTCAAAACGACCATCTTCCACCCGAATTCATCAAGAATGGATTCATATAGGTATAATATCATCTTAACACTAGATTTTTACACATTCACACCTAACTCGGATTTACGGGATGTTACAGTCCACAAACTCGCCCTCTCTAGGCTCACCTTTTCTCAATAATATCTCCCTGAGACCTTTACCGTGTAACTCACCGGGGATGCAAATTCCATTTGTTACTGTCTTGACATACATACAAAATCAGTCTATTGATCATTCACAATCAAACCTTGTTTCCTCTTTCTTGTTACTTCTCATCCTTTTTCTCAAATGATTTCGTTCATAGGACAATAGTCCTATACGTATTTCAAAGTACCATTGATTTCTCTTTTCAACACTGCAACTTAAGGTTCAACGACAATCCTTCCGTACTCTTCTCTGATCTGATTCCCACTGCCATAGGAGTATTGTACTCGGCTAACTCAACATATTAATAAGGAGTGACACATGGTCCTTTTAGAATTCTTTGGAGGTATGTCGTGTAGACTCACTCTTCACGCATAAGATATCTTGCTCAACAAATGATTCCATATTCCTTGTCATAATTTAATTAGCCACACCGTTCTTACAACATGATTCAAAATTTCAATCACTCCATGACACCTATTAACATTCCTACTTAGTGTTAGAATATCCACAGGGCTTAATTCTCTTCCACCCTTTGTTTATCGGGTTATTGCTCTAGTAGACCTTTCTTCTTTTTGCCTCACTTCTGCCCTTCCTTCTCTACTTCCAAGATGTCTTTTTTTTTTTCTACTACACTCATCACACATACTGAGCATTCGTCACTTATCGTTCTTTGGATTCGTTGATCAATCTTATCTTGTTTTTGCTTCCGTTCATATCGGTAATAACAAACTACTGTCATGTAACCATTCGAGTAAATTCCTGGATAAAGAACCTGAACTAT
>NC_081345.1:60821812-60854466 GCF_029784015.1 Lycium ferocissimum | reverse complement strand
CTTTAAAATGCCCTTTTTAAAAAAGTCAACTTTGAGTCAACTCTTTTTCTCTTAAAGCACAAATTTCACAAAAAGTCGCCCGAATCAAATCTAGACACCTCAGGAAGCATGTCAGCGGTCCCTTCGGGTCAAAAGTGAGCTAACCAAGGTCGAGAAAGGGGTCAAAAGCACCAGAAATGCAATAACGACCAAATGGGTCGTTACATCAGATACCAATTAAACAATCGCTCATCCTCGAGCGACAAGGAATAGAGGACGAAAAAATGCTCAAATCGGCAATAATTGAATATATTGGCCATGCACGTCGGACTTTTCCTTACAGGAAAGATTCTCATTGAACAAAAATTAATCCCAACGAATGATACAGAAACCACCAGAACGGTACTTTTCCAACACAGAAACATGGAAAACTAGATGAACATTCGACAAATCTGGTGAAAAAAACTAACTCATAGAACAAGGGTCCAACAACGGGTAGTCTCAAACAGGCCCAAGCACCTCGGCTCACTTACCAGTCACAACTTTCTAAGCTTAGCTCAAGCTCTAATTCTCATATCTCCATATTCGGATTTCCCTCGTAACTGATCATCGAATAAACGAATCGCTTTACTCAAATTCTCTGATTTGATAAAACCGAAACTTTGAATGCAATCAAAAGGGCCCACAACTACTTCCCCAACCAATGCAATCCTCTAAAACATGGTGACAACCATAGCCCAGCCCCAACCGATGAAATACTCTGATTCCGCTAACCTTTCCTTCACACTTAGAGTCGTTTGTCGTACCACGATTCCTTAGAAACATATGAACACACATACGTAATTCTAAACCCATAACTTACTCTCCCCAGAAGGAATCCTTAATTCATCTGCGATCTCTACGCAACTTTATCAAAAACTGATCTTACCGGCAACTAACTTGGCCAATTCCAAATCTTCTTAAACTTTCAAATAATAATGCAGGAACCATACCTGCTGAATATCTCGCCGAGCAAACAACTGATCACTATAGACACCTCTCGCACAATAGTTCCTCCTCAAATTTGTAATAGGCTCATTGTATACTCTTATTCTGTCCTGAATAACTATTCTCAGAAAGTATCATCAAATCCACTAGAAAGTCGTGACAAAGCTTGGTAGTCATACCTCAAATCTGCCAAAATGCTTCGAATCTTTAAATATCTTCCTGGAAGTGTAATCATAGACCTTTAAGCTTAACTTGAACAACGCTGGCCCTGAACGAATGCACAACTCTAGAATATCACCAATAGTCATTAGAACTGACTCCGAATTTCAAAACTAAGTACATTCATACCACGTATAACAAATCCTGCCTATCATTTTAGACTCCACAATTTGAATCCTATCCAAGTTATCAACTTAGTACCAAAGAGCTATACCTTACAATTTCAAACTTCATGTATCTCAACATTTACCGATACGCAAATCCGATACAACCCCAGACTTTTTGGCGCGAAACCTGAAGCCTCATATAGTAATTATATAACCATCGAACCTCTCACAGTATCACCTCGATATACTTGTAAATTCTTTGAAAGTATCCAATCTTACACTTCCGCTCTAAATCTCACGCAATTACTGTTACACTTCATAGTTTAGTACATTGAGATTCATTAGGTGTTAGTTGTTCAATTGTAGACACTGGAGTTATTGTCTAGGATATATGAGATTATATGCACCTATCTTATGGTTATGAGGGTTTAAGTTCATGTAATATGTTATGGAAGGATTGGAGAACAAGTGAATCAAGAAGACTAGGTTTTGGAACTTTGGAGAAAAGTTGGGCAAGGTTTGTACGACAACTTTTGTCTAATTTGAGAAAGGAATATCTCCTAGTATATCAGGAGTTTTGAAGTGAAACCAAAGCTTAAATTGAAGTTCAGGAAGTTTAGTTTCTAACGCAGCAAACCGCGCATCGATCCGACATCGAAATCAAACGTTATGAGCATTTTAAGATAGACTATCAGTGCAGAGATTAACTCTGCGCGAACGCACCTGGAGGTAGCGTGAACATGTAGAGGAGCAAAGGATAACTCAGCGTGAATGCGCCCCAAGGTGGCGCGAACACGATGAGCAAATTCTAGGTCGGTGCAAACCGACTCTACAACATTATAAAATGGGGTTTAGCCCCTTATTTTTCATCCAAACACCCCAAAAACTCTCCCAAACTTTCTGGAATGCTTCCCCGACTTCCACCCATAAAATTTTAGTCCAAATCAAGTGGAATCTTCGGATTTAGGTTTGGATAGAATATAGTTGCGATTATAATGTCGTATTGCGAGAAATCTTGGCTTGGATTCAAGGCGGATATTAAGGATATTGCGGCTCTAGTGGGAACAATGCATGAATTTTTCCTTATTAATATCGATTCAAGTTTAATTACGGAGGTAGAGATATTAAATAATCGTATAACAAATTTGTTGGATGAGAAATTGGATAAACATCGTGTGGGATGTTTTATGGAATATTTTGGTATTGATGATGATGTTGTTGATTTTAGCATTGTGGTTGTTATGGTTGGTTGTTGGTATTGTGATTTCAGTCTAGGGATATAAAAAGGGGAGATGCTGCCCGAATTTCGGCAGAGACTAAAGTGGTTTAATTTGGAAGCTTAAGACAAGCATTCAACGATAAGCCTAATAATAGTATGAATTCTCTTGAATGTAGATTTATAAGCTTGGGAGGATAAGCGTTAAGTAGTAAGGAGACCCAAAAGGTATGTTAAGGATGTTCCTTCTTTTCTTGGCATAATTCCATATAAGGTAAGAGCGTAATAACCTTGTGACCAGAAATTGTCTAAGTAGAGTTTTTCATAATGTTACATGATTTTCGAGTGTTGTGTTATTCTTTCTGAGGGACTATATTCCCTTCCTATGTCCTTGAATTCATAGGGGAACAGAAGAGACATGTTACAGTATCGGTATTCTTTTGAACATACATGATATACATATATTTTATTTAGCTTGGCCACTTCGTCAGTGAGACTTTTATTTAGCCTGGCCACTTGGTTAGTGAGACTTTTATTGAGCCTGACCACTTGGTCAGTGAGACTTTTATTTGGCCCGGCCACTTAGTCAGTGAGACAGATTTCCTGGACGATAGGTCAGTGAGACTTTTATTTAGCCTGGCCACTTGGTCAGTGAGACATATGATATCATGGTATTGCATTTCATTTGAGACAAATCAGAGGGAGATTCTGAGAATTCTTTAGCGTCTATATTATATTGTTTTCAGTTTAGTTTCAGTTATCGTTTGCCTTACATACTCGGTACATTATTTCATATTGACGTCCTTTTCTTGGGGGCGCTGCATTCATGCCTGCAGGTACAGATCAACAGACTGATAGACCTCCCAAGTAGGCAGAATATGATATCAGCTTTGGTGAGCTTTCTTTTTGTTCGGAGTTGCCCGGTCCTTGAAGTCTCTCCTTTTGATTACAGATTGTGTGGTATAGTCATGCATTCCCTAGAGGCTTGTAGACGACTCCTGTATATAGTGTGTCTGTGTGACAGCCTCGTCGGCATGTATATGTCTGTTCGGATACTGTTGGCTTTGTACGACCATAGCAGCCTCATAGGCTGGTTCAGTTGTATATATATATATGTTGGGTGTGTGTGCCCAGTTCAGACGAAATAGTTAGTATATATATATATATCCAGATTGCGGCCTCGCTGGCTTTTTGGTATTGTCTGTGTGCAGGTGGGCCTTACCGGCTTAAGTTGGGAGTTATTCCCTAGAGTTTCAGATTTGGAGTGGTTCGCTCGGGCCGAGTTTAGCGTCGAGTGCCGGTCACGACACTCAAGATTTGGGGCGTGACAATTACCCCCAAGTCCTTAATAACCAAAGATCTTACCCAAACTGTCCAGTCAATATTACTTGCAATCATCTTTGTATTACCACGAGTAAGGTCCCTCCCGAAAATATAACTCTAGTCTTTACATGATAAGGATTCCACAAGTCTTCTCTCTTAAGGCATGCTAACTCATCCACTGTAGAAGGTTACGAAACTTAGCCGACGGCGTACCACCAAGCCACCTTTTATAAACCTCAACATATCGATTCACTGGAATATGCTTCTCACTAGTCGCTAATCATGAAGCTCACGGAACTCTATCATATCACATAGTCCATTCCTGTAGATTTTCTTCTTAAGCTCACGCAACAATCACATCTCCACTAGAATAGGCAAGAAAATGACACCACAATACATACTGACCCAAGAAATCACCAAGATGTACCTTTTCCTTATCGATTCACAATCAACTATACCTTAGTCAATCCTCAAATCCACTCAATCGAATACCATATAATCATAAGTTCTGCAAGCTAGTCGAATTAAGCTGGGAGAAAGGATCATACCACACACTCCGCACATTAGAGTTTTCCTAATGCTTACAACTCGAAATTGACACACTCTCTAAATCTAGCGTATCACACAACAGTCTCACTAATATACTCATGTATCTCACTGAAGCGTCCTTGCCCGAATTGCTTTACTTAATTCCCGAAATATATACCCAACTTAACTCTGTTAACCCATCATCGTCTATCCTATCATTTCAAGTACCCATGTTTAATAATCTATCACTCAAGTCCTTAACGTTACTAGTCCTGGAAGAATCACCACTCCCCTCAATTATCGAATCTGAATAACTCTAACCACTTGCACGACTACCCCTTTTATTCAATCACCCAAGCCGATAATAACACACTAGTAGAGGGATCTAGCCAATAACACAAAGAAGACAAGGTTCCTAACCTTAGTCCACCACTAATCTCTATTAGTCTATGACATAACCGAACATACAACCCATCCATAAACTCTTAAGCCCACTCTACACTGTACACTGCAACTAAACTCCCACGATACTAACTCTTGCTTCAACGATTTCCTTTCTGCGTTTAACTATGTAGACACCCATCAACCTCATCGATCACACCCCTTACTGTACATCATGATATAATGTTCCTGCAATCCAACACGGCTCAAGCACCTATATTACCTCACCTAAAGTCTTAGGACCCTTAATTCCCTGAACCCGATAGCACGATGCCCCATTGAAACCCTTCAATTCTCATATTTCATTTCAAATCACTTTTATCACTATTAACCAACAAACGCTCAAATCCTCTCAATCCTCTAAACTAATCATCCATTTAAGCCTGACAAATCACAAAACAAAATCAATACTTCTCCTCCCATCTAAGTGAACACCTGGTAACTCCTCAAGTCATTAACTTATCGTATTTTCCCATATTTGAAGCCATTTCCATCAGTCGTTTACTAACTCCTCAAAGCCTACAACCCAATCAAACTTATCGATCAAACGATGTGCCCGTAGTGTTCACTTAATAACCGAGTAGTCCTTTAACATCAACTAACTTATATCAAGAATAACCTTAGCACCAGTCGCAACCTTATCCTGACGACCATGTCAGGTACCAATTTTTCCCTTCCCAATCTCTCAAAAAGTACTCATGCCCAAGATATTCTACGAAGTCTCACTTTGCTACGCGCTTTCCACCAAAGTCTTCCTTCATGTCCCTATTTTCAACTTCTTTCCTCTATTACACGTGATCACAATACGTTGTCCACATTCGATGTCATCAACGAACTGACACTTGTTCTCACGTACCAAAGTCTAATACTCTACCGCTGCTGAATCGTTAACGCGCCATTAGTTCACCAGTGTCACGCGCACCATCATAAAGCGCTGATGATGCTAAAGTCAACCGATCATATCATCGAGTAACTCACTGTTGTAAAGCCATAAATGCACTTTGTCACCTCCTAGTAACCCAACGCTGAAACATGGAGACCCTGTAACCCTCTGACATATCTTTCAATTCCTTACGAACTTCCACAATAAACGAGTCTAATCGCAATTCCACACGGCAACCGAGTCTAGTCGCGACTCCACACAATTGAACCCAGGCCATAACCAGTGACTGAATTGAATCACGCAGCCGAATCATAAAAACACATCTCGTACCATTCCACAACACGTCATAGATCGACCATTCGCGTAAGAATTTACGGACAGATTTTCATCTTTGGAGGATGATCAAGATAAGAAGGTCCAGATACCAATTAGAATCGACTAGATGCCAATTTTAATAAAGTCGCATGAGAGAATGCAAGAACTCGGAGTTTCCTAAATGCCTTATAGCCTCTTGCAGATAAGTACGGAGCTTATCGTACCAATCCACAAGACTCTACTAGACACGCTCTTGTATTATAGTCCGGGTAACCTAGGGCTCTGATACCAACTTGTCACGACCCATTTTGGTTAAATCGTGTGGGCACTTATCCTTTTCACCTCGATAAGCGAACCCTCAGCCCAAAGATAGTAAGGGCATAAATAAACAAATCAATTAAGTGGAAAAGAGTAATTCACGTAGGTCTTACGATAATAATATAAACGAAAGTGCAAAAATAAGAAATACACCCAGGGTCTGGTCTAATCCATACTAGAGCATCTAAATAAAAATATACAAGTCTGGAATATAATAATACATCAAATCTGTCTATGTCTCAGAATGGAAAAGTAAGACATAATAAGAGGAGTCTTCGAGTCAGCGAACGTCTAGTGCGCACCCTGGAAACTCGAAGTTGTACTGATGGCGACTATCAGCTGCGGGAGATGGAAACAGATCCAACCTGAAACTCTGCTTTCAATGAAGAATGCAGCAAGTGCAGGTCAGTAAAAAATCACAGTACTGGTAGGTATAATCGGTCGACTAAGTATAGCTAACATAATTCGTACAACAAAGCAAGGTGGATAGTGCGTATAAATCAATAAGTATAAGTCAAACACAATCAGAAACAAGTATCTGTCATCACCTAGGTTGAAGCATCTAAACCCAAGTATGCCAAGTCTCAATATATATCCAATCCGAAATAAAAAACACAAGCAAAGCACTTGTTCATCACAATATAAGCCAAGATGCAATGCAATGCAATGATGTAAGAATGCCAATGCAATGCAATGCAGTGTACACATATACTCCAGACGGAAGTATCGACGTCCCAGTAGCACAACCTATGGGGGACCCGCGAAGTCCATGTACTCACTCACCCACGATTTCGGGACAATCATCGGACATCGGACTCTCACATTACACAATCCACGATTCTGAGAAAACCATCGGACTACTCACATCACTCTCACACACAATCCACGATTCCGGGACAACCATCGGATATCGGACTACTAACATCACTCTCATGCAAACTGAGCTCAGCTCAACATAATATTTCATCAAGTATCATCAATGTATCAACAATATATCACGAGAGATGTGAATGCGTGCGATTTGTGAGTCAACATGAATAATCAGATCAATATCACAAGTGCTAAACATGGGAACGCCAACAATATCATGAAAGGCTACACAAGTCATATAGAATACTATCCTCAAAATCAAATGCCAACAAGTGGGGCACCACAATATCATGAACAAGATATCTCAAAAGTCTCCAATATCCACTATCACTATGCGGCATCAAGCCCACAATAATAGGACAACTCAGTCACAACATAACGGGGTGGCTAGCTCCAATCACACAACCGGGCCCAACCTAATACAATATCGAACCCAACTTCATATCAGAAGGTTTACATGCTTTCTCCGACAATAAAATCTAAATATATGCTTCGCTACACGAAGTCTCACCAAGGGTAAGCCATAACCTATCTGGATGGCCAAAAAGCAAAACACCAACAATCACTCCTTCGCTTTCCCCTTCCGATGAGCCTCAAGATCAAGAATGTCTAGGCATATTCGAAATCTAGATTAGAAATCATGAAGATCGATACCTATATTGCTATTATTCAATTTAGGTCAAAACCAATCCCAAAATTTGGGGAAACGAGGCCCATAAGGTCAAAACGGGTAATTCGAAAGTAAATTATTCAATTAAACATTAGGTGATCAAAACCCAACAACTAATTACTAAATTAAATCAAGGATTCACCCAAATTCGAAATCCAAGCAAAACCCCCAATTTTGGGTATAAACCCTAACTCTAAGATTCAAGAATTCAACACTAACAATGGGAGATATATGATTAAAAACGTTAGATACATCATAATTTAGCATAAACCCAATCAATTTCGTCACTAAAAATCCTAGATAGAAAATCCATCAAACCCATTTTTAATTTTCCATTACTGATGAACTAACAAGGAAAAGGGATTCTAAGATGATTAGGAATAATGAATTAGCAAGAAGGTTAGGAGGACTTACCACCAAAAATCTTCTCCAAGAATCCTCTAGAATTGCTCCCAATATGAGCCACTTTCGGAATAACAATGAATGAAAAAACTTGGGGTTTTATATCATTAAATACCGATCACTGCCCGATCACCGCTCCGCGGTTACTCAGACCGCTTCAGTGGCGCCGCCCAAGCGGTCATTTGACCGCTACAGGGGTCATGCCTAAATGGAACGACCGCTTTAGTGGCTGGGTGGCCGCTATAGTGGTATCGCTGCAGCGGTGCTGGTGCCGCCAAAGCGGGCACCAGACACCAGAAAACCATTCTAATTCCCACAACTCAACTCTAATTATTAACTAATTCCTGAGGCCATCTGCTCACTGCACATATGCAAAGACACACATAAATACATGCTTTGAACGAGCTCGTGACCTCGAAATTCACAACAGAGGTCTCGTTGATCGTGTCAACCCCCGATACCTCAATTTCAACTTTGCAA
This sequence comes from Lycium ferocissimum, assembly GCF_029784015.1. Lineage (NCBI taxonomy): Eukaryota > Viridiplantae > Streptophyta > Magnoliopsida > Solanales > Solanaceae > Lycium > Lycium ferocissimum. The sequence goes on along the minus strand of NC_081345.1, from coordinate 60,845,728 downwards.
CCCAAGTCCCAAAATGCATCCCAGTGCATTGGAAATCGAACTAGATATACACACAAGTTCTACAGGACCATCCGGACCTATCGGAATCGATGAATTTGTGAAAAGGTCCTTTTACCCAAAAGTCTACTTTGAGTCAACTTTTTTTCGCTTAAAGCACAAATTTCACAAAAAGTCGCCCAAATCAAATTTAGACACCTTGGGAAGCATGTCAACAGTCCCTTCAGGTCAAAAGGGCCGGAAATGCAATAACGAAACGGGTCGTTACACCAATATGATAATCGAAGGCAATTTTCATGAATTTAAAGCCCAAACTTAGTAAATAGGATTTCCATTCAAGAAGCCCCAAAGTGAGATACACTAAGAATATACTCGATATACAGGTTGGTATATGCCAAAAATTTAAACACGCGAAGACTGTATACATCTAGTATATTAATGTATATCCTTCCTTATACGGCAAACAAATTCCCAGAACAAGAATCAGCAAGGGCAAACATGGTCTTTGGAATGACAAGGAAGAGAAATGTAGCATCATTCTAATCCTAACAAGTCGACATACTAAATTTTATACTAGGACTTTAAATCAACATACTCAGATTTCATTTAACACAATTTGTTCAAGGCTATTCTATTTCGGTATTGAAAAGGAAGGGAAAAACAGGCAAACTGTCATGACCCAATTTCACTAACTCGTGCGGGCACCTATCTTTCCCACCTCGATAGGCGAACCCTTAACTCAATATTCACAAATAATATAAAATAGTGGAAGAAAGAAAAATAACTTAAGTCTCACATAATATAAATAAGTGCGGAAGTAAATAAAACCCCCGTCAGTATCTGGTCTGGTTATACAAGAGCATCTAAACTAAATACTACAAGTCTGAACAATAATAATAATAATAATAATAATAATAATAATAATAATAATAATAATAATAATAATAATAATAATAATAATAATAATAATAATAATAATAATAATAATAATAATAATAATAATAATAATAATAAATAGTGTCAAAATAATGTCTCAGAATGGAAAGAAAAACAGAATAATAATAAGAGTCTTCGGGCAGCGAACGTCCTCATGCTCACCCTGAAGAGACTCGAATCAGCAATCCTCGATATCCGCCACGAGAAGTAGAAGTGGATCTCACCTGGTACTCTGCATTCATAAAAGAATGCAGCAAGTGCAGGTCAGTACAAACAACAAGTACTGGTAGGTACCATAGGCGGACTAAGACTAGCTAACGTATATAAAGACAACAAAGCAAGATAAACACGTAAAACAACAAAGTACAAGTCAGCACGAATCCATATCCACGATACAAGTCATCACCTATTTTATAGCATCTAAATCCAACTCTGTCAAGTCTTAGTATAATCAGTCTGAACTAGTACATCACAATCATATCACCATAAGTCATCACCTAGGTTATAGCATCTAAACCCAATTGTGCCAAGTTTCAGTATAATGATTCCGAACCAGTATATGATAATCGTATCACAACGTATCACAGGAAACCAAAGGTACAATGTAATGCAATAATGTATGTGTGATGAATGCAATGCTGTGTGATTAATGCAATGCATATACACCGTACACATGTACTCCAACTATGGAACATCACATCTCGGCAGCACAACCCATGGGGGACCCGCGAAGTCCATGTACCACTCGCTCCGAAAAATGACCTCGGATCACGAGCACTCTCTCAATACAATTTCGGCTAGGACCTCGGGCATCGCGCACTCTTTCATTTTAAATAAGAGACCCCCGACAACTTACACTCATTCCGCTCCGGTAAATGACCTCAGACCACGAACATTAATCTCTCTTTTACGCTCTCCAGAAAAGACCTCGGAGGCTACACTGTCTCATCTATCATCGTCAGTACCATAACCATGCAATATCAATGTATCACTGGAATGAGTATGAATATGATGCAATGCAATATCAACAACCAATTCAATTCCAACCAGTGCCACACAGGGCACACCAGTGATATCAATAATAAGGCTACACAATAAGCCACAATGGAATCACAATTCTTATCTCAATATCAATCAAGTAAAGTACCACAATATCATGGTTATGATATATCACTAGTTACAAATACCCAATGTCTCAACGTGGTTACGAGCCAATAAGTAAATAGATCAAGATAAGTCAACAACACAATGGGGTGGCTAGCCCCCAAATCATACAAAAAGGCCCAACCTAAGACAATATCCAATCCAACTTCACACCCGAAGGTTTACATGTATTCTTCGACAATATCATCTAAACATACGCTTCGCTAATCAAAGTCTCACCATAAGGTAAACCGTAACCTACCTGGAGAGCCGAACAACAAAGTCTCCAATAATCAAACCTTAGTATTTCCCTTCCTTTGAGCCTCGAGATAGTGAAAGTCTAAACATATCCAAATCATAAAATTAGAATCAAGAAGAAACATCATTCAAACCTTACTTCTATTCAAGACCCAAATCCCAACCTATAGAATGGGCTTTATGAACTAGAAAGATGGAATAAGGAATCTATAGGTCTCAACATGAAATAAATGTTCTAGGTGATCAATTACAAGCTAGAAGAACCAACAAATCACTTAAATTCGGATTCTAGGCAAAACCCCTAAATTTTGTGTATGAACCCTAACTTCCAATTCCGTAAATTAGCTACTAATTAGGAAGGAATCATGCAATAATAGACTCTAATCATCAATTTCATGCGTAATGAAGCTAACCCAATCAATAAATCAAGATTTAATAGCCTAGGATGAAGAACCCATTGAACCCTCTTTAATCCTCAAGCTCTTAATGAAACTAGCATGATTAATGGATTCCTAAGGTGATTAACGGAATAGCAATGAAGATGGAAGGACTTACCACAATGATTTCCCCTCACGAAATGCCTTGAAATCCTTCCAATAGCTCTATTTTCGGAGTGGTAATAAATGAATGACTTAGGGCTTTTAACACTGGTTTAATGAATCTAACTGCCGGTCACTTGCTTCCGCGCTCCTATTAGCACTTTAGCGGTGCCGCTTCAGCAGTCCCATGACCGCTTCTGCGGTTGTTGACACCTGATTTTTGACCTCCCGTAATTTATTTTGATTACTCAGGGTCGTTGGATAATAAATAAGATAATTTTGCACACTCACAGAAATTCTGAATAATTTTAAACAATTATTCAGGTCACTATTTTACTTTCATAAATTAATGGGGGAACCTTCAAGGCTCTATTAATTATTAAAAAATTTATCATCATTTTACAGTACTTTTATAATTTATCAGCAGTAGAACAATTTTAAACAATTGTTCATTTAATTAATCGCAATCAAGATATCAGATAAGAAGGTAATTTATCTTATTTTCTTATCCAAGGGATTTAAGTAATTGAGAGAACTTACCATTTTGCCCCTCAAGCTTTTAATTATTATATGTTTGCATAATTGTGTCAGTTTTGACAAAATTGGTTTGACACTAATTATCCTAGTTTTTTTTTATTGTTATATCTTGCATAAATGACCACCTCGTAATTAACCAATTCATGGTTCACGATAGCTGGGGTCCATTTTTTGCAAATTATGAGTTCCTAATGGCTTTAATTGAAATGTCCGAACCATGAAAAAATTAATTAAGGACGTTAATGCAAATTAAGTTTTAATTGGTCAAAAAAAAAACCAAAATAAGGCTATATTTGCGAATGGCTAGTTGCAAGGGTAGCACCTGCAATTAATTACAATAATTGAGCATAATTGCAGCCCTTATTCAATTAAGGGTCAATTGAAGGCTATTTTTGCAAAATGAGTTTTTAAGTCGCTTGTTAATTTAATTACGTCTTTATTTGACCTCGTTTTAATTATCTTTTGCTATGACCAATTACTTCAATTGTTAGCCTATTTTACTAAAATACATGTTTCACCACTACGGGTGTATATACGCATGATATACACGTATATACTCGCATGATATACAAAGACGTTTTAAATTTTTAAAAAAATATATATATATATGCGGGACCAGGCCCAGCCCAAAGGGGCTGACCCAGCCCAAGTTACATTATAATACTCCCTTCAGTAGAACACGCAAACCTGAGGGCTCATTTGTTATTTTCTAAGTTCACCCTAGCCGCCCCTACTCCCTCACTCCCCTTTTACCCTTTCCCTCCCCTCGCTTCGTTGGGTCAAATTGCCGTTTAGGTGATGCTGCCACTGTGACGTCATCGAGATGGCGAGAAAGAGGACGAAGCATTAAAAGCTTCATCCTTTTTCCATGTTTTGCTCAAAAACTCATCCAAACAGACCCTTGAGGTACAATCCCTGTTATTTTCTTTAATGCTTTCACTTTACAGTTGTTTGTATGGATTTATAGCCGTTGACTGCCTTTTTGATGAAATCTGGCCCTTCACCATGTTAACGTTGGGATAAAACTCTTTTGTCCCACATCGGTGTGGAGAGGGTATGTTATTTTTGGGCGCTTTCTATACATAGAGCCCCATAGTAAGTTGAAAAACAAGTTTCATAAAGTTGAAAAAGGTGAAAATTAGTTTGGAAAGATTTAAGAGATTAAATCTGGAAAAAACAAAGCTTTATACTTGAGATTTCAAGTTAAAAGCGTTAGTTAAAATTTTAGTGTATTTTTAGAGCTTTTAAATCTGCTCTTCAGTTAAAAAATTCGTTTGTGCTTTGTTTTGGTTGAGTTTGGGAGTTGGAAGGGCTTGCAAGTCCATTCTTGATCAAGGCTGCACCTGCAAAAGGTAATTTTATATTTATTTACTGCTTTTCTCCTTTAATTTCTGTATAGTTTCTATTTTACCTTGTTTTGTTTTATATTTTAGTTATATAGTTTAATTCTTGTATGCTTAGTTATATAGATTAATCTGTGATAATTAATTGTATATTGAGGTTTGGGATTGGTAATTTAGAACAATGTAGGAATTTAGTGATTCATGTGTTTGGTTGTGAGACTATAGATTTGCCAAAATTTGTGTTGAAGTCCCTTGAATGTCTTGTTTCTTGATTAATAAAATAAGCTGCCTTAATTTTTGATAGTTATATAACACCGTTTCTGTGTGTACTAGCCTATTATCCTATTTTTTTAATTGTAAGGATATAGTTTAGCTCAGTTTATGCCCATGTGTAAGAACAATGAATTAGGTTTTAGTCATTTATGTTGCTGTTTGGACCCCTGCACATATTGATTAGTTCTTCATCTTGGTTGTGATTGTTTCATGTTGTTTGATTCCATTAAATGTCCATGATATAGCATCCCCCTGTTAGTCTAGGTGGTATGGTTCTTAACTTGGCCTTATCTTAATATTCTTGTGTTGTTTTAGTAGAACTTAAATGTGAAGCTTGTTTCTTGTTCTATCCCAGCATTAATGAGAGTTCTGTGATCTTGCATTAGTATGATATCTCTTGGTTTAGAGTTTCTTCCCAGTTATATGCATAAATGTGTTTAAAAGCTGGTTTAGTTTGCTAAAATCATGACCTATGACTGTCTCTGTTTACTATATAATATTGAAAGGGGTTAAATCTGTGCAAGTGTTCCCTTTTGAAAACAGGAGGGACCTGATTGTTTCAGTTCTCTCCCCTAGGCCTGTTTGCATTGGTGTTTGTATTTGAAAAATGATCACTGATGTCTTATGTGTACACCACTGTCCATGTGTGTGATTTCCTTCTTTTGATAAGCTTCTCTGAGAAACATGTGTGTGTGTTTGTGTGGGTATCCTTATCCTGTTTTTAACCTCAGCCATCCAGCATGCTCTTATTCCCTTTCTTTTTCCTCTCCCTCATGTCTATGTGTATCCAAGGTGTCTGTACATTGTTTATGCCATCCTCTGTGCCCATTCAACCCTGTCCATCCAGCATGCCTCTTGCTTTATGATTAATTCACTTTGTCTGTGTTTTCAATATGACATGAATCACTTTTTCTTATTGTTTGAACCCCTCCATGTCATACCTGATTTTGTTCCCATCGAGACAGTGTATCTTTGGACTTGTACATGCCTATGCCTTTCCTTTGTATGACTTGCGTGATCTCCTATCTCCTTACCTACCTCATCTTGCCTGTCATGCCTGCTTAATTTTACTTAAATAACTTGTCTTTCTGTTAAGAGATCCTTGACTTGCATTTTGCTTAAATCATCTACACCAGACTCTGTTAGGCTTAATCTCCTTTGAAATTGGTTCACACACTAGTTGACTGCCTCATATTATTTAAATATGGTATATTGCACACTAGTTGACTACCTCACACATCTGTGTATGCCTTCATGTGAATTGACTGCTGTAGCATCCCTATTTACACACCTATCCTGCTTTGATTTGGACTTAATACCATATAAGAATGACATTGTATTAAAAAGCTTTTCCATGCTCTATCTACCTATTACATAGCATCATGTTTTAAAAAATGCTTGATCCCTTATATGCTCATACACCCCTTTTACCATGATTGTCTTATTTCTTCTCCTTTTTTTTTTTCTGAAAAGAAACTACTCAACATTGTGCCTGCTTTTATGTTACTAGACTCTGTTTATCTAGAACCATGCCCCAGTTTACCTATTACAGACCATGCCTGTTTGTTTTACCTTGACTCATGCTTGACCATATGTGCACATTAAAGCCTGAACCTAGACCTATAGACTAGTTAGTGCTTTTAGAAGTGTTTAGTGTCTTAGTTCCATATTTGCAGCTTATCTTTGCCAGTTTATTACCATAGAATCAGCCCCTCCCTATATCCTAGATTTCTATGATTTATTGCAGTTTGTGTTAGGCTGCAGTGATTGACCATATGCATTGTCTTTCTTCTTGTTTCTCCCTCCTACATGAATTTGCTTATATAAATGTTGCCATGACCTGTTTCCTTTAACTGAATTATGACTTGCTTGCTCATCACCATTGCTCTTGTCTACATTACTCTATCTCTGATTGACTTTATTCCTCCACTGACCTCTCCTTTTGTCTCATACTATAACTTGTCATGGCCCTTGCTTGCTCCTATTTACATCATCTTGCTTGCACTTGCACCATCTTGACCATATAGCCTTGAGTGTCTGCCATGTCCATTCCCTATACATCACTCTAGCTTGCACTTGATTGCATTATGGGCATATGACCTGGTTCTTGCACTACTTCTTGACTTTGGAGAACTTGTAACCATGTTGTTCACCTTTGTTGATTATAAATTCCCTGATGAGCCTTCTGCTTTGCCTTGCTCTGTGTCTGAAGCTTCTCTTTTGAACAAAATGATGATAATCTGTTGTGCCTTAGTGTGATGTCTCTCTCTGTTTGTACCAAACCCCTATACGCCATTTGAACTTGCTTATCCTGTTTAACTGATCCTTGTCCTTGAGGTAATATCAGCCTAAGTTTCCATCATGCTCATAGTCTTGCTTGTGTGTGTGACCTTATTTGGATTGACCTCCTACTGTGATCAACAATTATTGTTCCTATGTGTATAACCTAATGCTTCACTTTACTTACAATAGAGTTAGATGTCAACTGCCTTTACTTAAAAACTTGCTAAAAATAGCCTTGTAGACCTCTTGTTCCTTGTAGACATTATGACTATCAATATGTCTGAGCTGCTCCCATTCTTGTGCTGATTTTTGATCTACCTACATTATATATTGTCATATTCTCATGAAGCTTATACTTGTTTCAATTTTGCCGTACAGCTGATGATAATCCCCTCTGTACTCTGTCTGATTTACTACATTTTTGCCTGAGTATTTTCATGGTCATGTCCTATACGTGCCTCTTGTATTTTTGTCCAGTGTTGCTTGTTTTGTGCTAAATGAGTCTGATTGATTTCCTTAGGACAACAAATCCTATACTCTCTACTGCCTTACATAGGGTTTGTTAGTTTTGAAATGAGTTGTGGTAGTTTGGGGTTGTCCGAGCCTTTCCCGGTGTTTTCCATGCCTGCGGTTCCTAGAAACCCCTTGGAACTTGTGCGACATCGGGTATACGGGGCAAAGACCTAGTCCCCATACCATGTTGGGTCTCAAGCTAACAAATTCCCTTTTTAGGATTGGCATGGGATAAGTATAGATTTGCGTAATCTTTATTTCATATATGCATACATGTATAGTTGATTATTTTAATGATAAGATCAGTGTTTATAAACTAACCGGGTTCCCTTCGTCTATCCTCCTCTTCACTTGCATGACCATTTGGGTCCAAACCGAGCCTACCCATTGCGCCTAAGGCCCAAATGGGAATTTCATTCAAAAATTGAGTCCGAGAAGATGAAGATAATAGCGAGGCGCGCAGAAGGTCTAGCCATGGGTGAAAATGGCCAACTAGGGGCTTGGTACGCCCGTAGTCTAACTTAGTCTCTTTACATTTATTTGTTGTTTTATTCCTAACTTGATGTACTTGTAAACAATGTGTATTCAAACTCATATTACAGTGGAAAATCTTTATGATTGGAATTAGACGTCTTAGGACAATGGTTCATGTGCCATTTAGTAGACTTCAGGTCCCCGAACGCAATTTTTTCAAAAACCACGGACAAGATTAACGATTTAAATCTAAGTATAAAAATGGTTTTTTCTTATTTTGACTCAAGGAATAAATCCACTCTTTTTAAAAAAAAAAAAAAAAAAAAAACTAAGAGTGGTATAATATTTTGATAATATGCCCCCCTTTTCAACTGAATTGGTCTAAATAAATCGTAAAACCTTCAACAAAGTTCTCTTAGTTCTGATCGCAAAAAATAGGATTCTTCACTGCTGTTTTAAAACGTTTTGGGCCTAAGCCCATCAAACAAATTTCAGACAACAAAGGTGTTAAAACATTTCTGTAAAAAACTTTAAAACTGGATCAAATTTTTACAAAAAGATGGAACTCCTTTCTTAAAGTTAAAGAAACAAAGTAAGCTCTTTTAGTCATACAAAATTTCGGGCCACGGACAGACCCAAAACGACGAGAACTTACAGATGGGATATACTCTTTTAAATACATAAAGCGCCACTTTATAACGTATAAACACCAATTCGTAATATAAAGTTAAGGATAAGACTGAACGTACCAATACGGACTAACCCGAGCCAAGTGTATGAGCAAAATATGGACTTAATTTATAAACCAAGACTTTTCTTTACACCTTCTTTTATGAACATACATACTCCTTATACATAAAAGGAGTCTATTTATACACAGATGTTATAAATCCGGAACTACGATACCCTATATATAAAGGGAATATAGTCAAAAAATTTCTCAAAACATATGATATGCAATTTATTGAATACAATTCCTTTGCGGGAAAATGAACGCAAAATAAGCAGTTAAAGCAAATACTCATACACTGGAATTCGAAGGTCAACCGTATAGTACGGATTCTTAATACTGGGGTGCCTAATACCTTCCCCAGGGGATCATCAGAAACCCTTACCTAGAACTCTGGATTAAGAAGGTTTTTTTACTGCATTTGAATAAATCCTTCAAAACTGGTTTTCCTAATTTCCTAAAAATTTAGGTGGCGACTCTTTTCAAAACAAAGTCCGAAAGAGCACCAACGAGTTCGTAGTAGCCTTTATGCTCTAAACACGCGTAAAAGCGAACCGTAACAGCGGTCCTGCCCAATTTACACTTAGCCGCTACAGCAGCAGGGCCACCGCTTCTGGGTACCGCTGCCGCCATAGCGGGCACTAGATACTAGAATTCCCAAGTTTCAAAAATCCAACCTGAAATCCCGACTATCACCCGAGGCCATCTGCTTATATACCATATATGCAGACATACATAAAAACACGCTAAGAACGCACCGAGTCAACCCCGATACCTCAAAACCAATTTCCCAACCTAAGTCTCAAAATGCACCCAAGTGCCTTGGTAATCGCATCGATTATACAAAAAAGTTCTAAAAGACCATCCAGACCTCTCGGAATCGACTGATTCTCGAAAAAGGTCCGTTTACTTAAAAGTTAACTTGAGTCAACTCTTTTTCGCTTTAAGCCCAAATTCTCACAAAGTCACCCAAAGCATATCCAAAGGTCTCGAGAAGCGTGTAAACGGTTCCCTTGGGTCAAATGTGAGCTAAACAAGCTCGGGAAAAGGTCAAAAGCATCAAAAAAGCAATAACAATCAAAAGGGGTCGTTACATCAGATACCAATTAAACCATTGCTCGTCCTCGAGCCACAAGGAAGAGAATGAGGGTAAGATACTTGAGTCCGAAGCAACTGGATATCTAGCATGCATAACGGACTTCTCCTTATAGGAAAAATTCTCTTCAAACAAACTGCAACCCAATGAATTGATATAGGAACCTCCAGAATGGTACTTCTTCAACAGAGAAACATGGAAGATTGGATGAACGCCTGACCGGCCGTGTGAAAAAACTAACTCATAAAATAAAGGATCAACATAAAGGATAGTCTCAAACAGGCCAATACACCTCGGCTCACTTGCCCTGCTTCCCACATCGCATGACACCCTTATTGGGTGTAACATTCAGAAAAACATGTTCGTTCACTTTACCAGTCACAACTCTCTAAACTTAGCTCAAGCTCCAATTTGCATATCTCCGTATTCAAATTTCCCCCACAACTTATCCTCGAATAGACGAATTGCTTTTGTTCGAATTCTCTGATTTGATAAAATCGCAACTCTGAATGCGATCAATAGTTCCCACAAACACTTTCCCAAACCAACACAATCCTTCAAAACATGGCCACAAACCATAGCGCATTATGAACCGGGAAGATATTCTGATTCCGTTAACCTTTCCTTCACACTTTCTAAAGCCATTTTTTGCACCTGATTTATTAGAAACACATGAACACACAAACTACAACCTGAAACCATAACTTGCTGTCACCAGAAAGAATCCTTGATTCATTTGAACTGTATACGCAATTCCATCAAAACTGATCTTACTGACAGCCAACTTGGCTAATTCCAATCTTCTTAAATCTTCAAATCACATTACAGGAACCATACCACTGAATATCTCATTGAGAAAAGTCCGTCAGAACCCAACTGATCACCATAAAGGCCTTTCGCACAACAGTTCCTCCTCAAATCTGTACTAAGCTCATTGTAAACCATTATTCTATCCAAGTAGTTGTCCTCAGAAAATATCATCAAATCCACTAGAAAACCCTGACAAAGCTCAGTAAATTTGTCATACATTAAATCTGAGCCGAAATGCATCGAATCCTTAAATATTCTCTTGGAAATATAACCATAGACCATTAAGCTTAAGTCGAACAATGCTGAACCTGAATGAATGCACAACTTTCGAATATCACCAATAGTCATTTGAACTGACTCCGAATTTCCTAAACCAATCACAGTCATATCGCATATCTGTGAAGGCCAATTCTAATCTTTTCCCCACGCATAATAAATCATGTCTATCGCCCTCGACTCTACAAGTTGAGTCCTATCTAAGTTATCAACTTAATCTTAGAAGAGTTATACCTTACTATTCTAATCTTCATGTTTCTCAACCTTTACCCGACATGCAAATCCGATACAACCCTGAACTTTTTGACGCAAAACCTGAAGCCTCATATAATAATTATTTAACCATCGAACCTCTCATTATATCACCTCGATATGCCAATAAATTTTTCGAAGGTATCCAATCTTTCAATTACCGCTCTAGACCTCACGTAATTACTCTCGAGTCCTTAATATCCAAAGTGCTCACCTAAGCTATCAAGTCAATATTACTTGCAGTATAATACATTGCCACAAATATGGTTGTATCTCGAAAACATAACTCTAGCATTCCCATAACAGGGATTCCATAAATCCTGTTCTCTTAAAGCATGCTAACTCATCCACTTTAGAATGTTACGAAACTTATCCAACGGTGTACCACCATGCCACTTCTTATAAACCTCAACATGCCAGTTCACTGAAATATGCTTATCACTAGTTGCCGATCACGAAACTTACAGAATTTCCTCATATTAGTTAGTCCATTTCTGTAGACTTCCTTCCTTAAGCTCACGCAACAATCACATCTCATCTGAATATCCAAGACAATGACTCCACAATCTAAATAGACTCAAGTAATCCCAAGATATACCTCATTCTTGCTAACTCTCGACCAACTATACCTTTTATCGACTCGACAATTTCCCGATTTCTAATCAATTCACGATCATCGATACTTTAATCAATCCTCGAATCCACTCAATCATATACCGCTTAAACATAAGTTTTGCAAGCTAGTCGGATCAATCCTGGAGATAGGATCATACCACACACTCTGCACATTAGAGTTTTCTTAATGCTTACAATTTTAAATTGAACACTCTCTAAATCCAGCGTATCACATAACAGTCTTACCAATATCCTCATGTATCCAACTGAATCTCCCTTGCCCGAATTGTCTTAGTCAATCTCCAAAATGTTATCCCGAACTTAACTTAGTTAACCCATCGTTGATCTACCATTTCAAGCATCCTTGTTTACTCACCCCTTACTAAAAATCCTTAACGTTGCTAGCCCTCGAAGAATCACCTCTTACCTCATTTATAGAATTTGAACCCCTCTATTCACTCACACCACTATCCCTTATATTCAATCACATAAGCTAAGTAATAACACCATTAGTAGCGGGATCTAGTCAAATTTACATAATGACTGCAAGGCCCCCAACCTTAGTCCAACATTAGGTGCAACCCTAATTAACCCTCCTGAGTACTAAACTTTTAAACTAGCCCAACACTGATAATCATTCCATTAGTCAATCACTAGCCATATTAGCTGATGACAAAATTGAAAATTTAAACTCATCCTTAAACTCTCAAGCCCACTCTACACTAAACAATAAATTCTTTTCTTTATTACCCGCGATCACAATACGTTTGCCCAAATTCAATTGTCATTACCGAACTTAAACTTATCCTTACATACCGACGTCTAATACTCTACCGCTGCTGAATCGTTGACTTACATCGGTACACCAGTGTCACGTACACCATCATAAAGCCTTGAAGAAGATGAAGTTTTTCCCAAACCGATCATATTATCGAGCAAACCACTATTATTAATCCATCAATACACTTTGTCGCTTCCGAGCAACCCAACACTAAAACATGGAGATCATGTAACCCTCTGACCTATCTTTCTTATTTCTCATGAATTCCCACAGTAACGAGTGTAATCGCGACTTGACACAACAACTGAGTCTAATCGCGACTCCACACAATCGAATCCTTAGGCCACAACTAGATACTGAACTCGATCACGTGTCCGAATCAGATTAACACATCTTGTACCATACCACAACACAGCATAGATCAACCATTCGTATAAGAATTTAAGGAAGAGTTTCCATCTTTCGTGGGTGATTAAGATAAGAAAGTCCAAATACCAATTGGGATCGACAAGATACTAATTTGAATGAAGTCGCACTAGAAAATGAAAGAATTGGAAGTTTCCTAAATGTCTTATAGCCTCTCGCAGATAGATACAGAGCTCATCGTACTAGTCCACGAGACTCTACTAGACACGCTCTTATATTATAAACCGGATAACCTAGGACTTTGACACCAACTTGTCACGACCCAATTTCACTAAGTCATGCAGGCACCTACCTTTTCCATCTCGGTAGGCAAGCCTTTAACTCAACATTCACAAATAATATAAAATAGTGGAAGAAAGTAAAATAACATAAGTCTCACATAATATAAATAAGTGCGAAAGTAAATGAAATCCCCTCCAATGTCTAGTCTTGTCATACAAGAACATCTAACCTAAATACTACAAGTCTGAATAATAATAATACATAAATAGTGTCAAAATAATTTCTCAGAATGGAAAGCAAAATAGAATAATAAGAAGAGTCTTCGGGCAACGAACGTCCTCATGCCCACCCTGAAGAGACTTGAATCAGCAATCCTCGATATCAGCCACGAGGAGTAGAAGTGGATCCTGCCTGGTACTCTGCATTCATAAAAGAATGCAGCAAGAGCAGGTCAGTACAAACAAGAAGTACTGGTAGGTATCATAGGTCCACTAAGACTAGCTAATGTATATAAAGACAACAAAGCAAGATAAACACGTAAAACAATAAAATACAAGTCAGCACGAATCCATATCTATGGTACAAGTCATCATCTATGTTATAGCATCTAAACCCAACTGTGCCAAGTCTTAGTATAGTCAGTCCGAACCAGTACATCACAATCATATCACCACAAGTCATCACCTAGGTTATAGCATCTAAACCCAACTGTGCCAAGTCTCAGTATAATCATTCCGAACCAGTTTATCACAATCGTATCACAACTTATCACAGGAAACCAAAAGGTACAATGCAATGCAATAATGTATGTGTGTTGAATGCAATGCATATGCACTGTACACGTGTACTCCGAAAATGGAACACCACATCTCGGCAACACAACCCATGGGGGACCTGCGAAGTTCATGTACTACTCGCTACGAAAAATGACCTCGGATCACGAGCACTCTCTCTATCCCGGCAAGAGACCTCGGGCATCGAGCACTCATTCATTTTCGGCAACAGACCTTAAGCAACTTACACTCATTCTGCACTCATAAATGACCTTGCATCACAGACTCTCATCTCTCTTTTACACTCTCCAAAAAAGACCTCAGAGGCTACACTCTCTCACTTATCATCATCAGTACCATAACCATGCAATATCAATGTTTCATGGAAATGAGTATGAATACGATGCAATGTAATATCAACAACCAATTTAATCCCAAACAGTACCACAAGGCACACAAGTGATATCAATAATAAGGTTACACAATAAGCCACAATGGAATCACAATTCTCATCTTAATATCAATCAAGTAAAGTACCGCAATATCATAGTCATTATATGACTAGTCACAAATACCTAATGTCTTAACGTGGCAATGAGCCAATAAGTAAACAGATCAAGATAAGTCAACAAACAACAGGGTGGCTAGCCCCCAAATCATACAATAAGGCCCAACCTAAGACAATATCCTACCTAACTTTATATCCGAAGGTTTACATGCATTCTCCGACAATATCATCGAAACATACGCTTTGCTAATCAATCTCACACCATAAGGTAAATCGCAACCTACCTGTAGAGCCGAACATCAAAGTCTCCAATAATCAAACCTTAGTCTTTCCCTTCCTTTGAGCCTCGAGATAATGGAATTATAAACATATCTGAATCATGAAATTAGAACTAACAAGAAACATCATTCAAACCTTACTTCTATTCAAGACCCAAATCCCAAAATATGCAATGGGGTTTATGAAGTAGAAAGATGGAACAAGGAATGTCTAGGTCTCAACATGAAATAAATGTTCTAGGTGATCAATTCCCATCAATTACAAGCTAGAAGAACCAACAAATCATTTAAAGTTGAATTCTAGGCAAAGCCCCCAAATTTGGGTTCAAACCCTAACTTCCAATTTCATAAATTAGCTACCAATTAGGAAGGAATCATTCAATAATATATTCTAATCATCAGTTCCATTCTTAATGAAGCTAACCCAATCAATAAATCAAGATTTAATAGCCTAGAATGAAGAACCCATTGAACACTCTTTTAATCCTCAAGATCATAACGAAACTGGCATGATTAATGGATTCCTAAGGTGATTAATGGAATAGCAATGAAGATGGAAGGACTTACCACAATGATTTCCCCTCAAGAAATGCCTTGAAATCCCCCCAATAGCTCTATTTTTGGAGTGGTAATGAATGAAGAACTTAGGGCTTTTAACACTGATTTAATGAATCTAACTGCCTGTCACCCGCTTCCGCGCTCCCATTAGCTCTTCAGCGATGCCGCTTCAGCGGTCCCATAACCACTTCTGCGGTCCTACCCAATTTACACTTGGCCGCTACAGCAGCAGTGCCACTGCTTCTGCGGTCCTGGTGCCGCCATAGCAGGTTCCCGACACTAGAATTCCCAAGTTTCACAAATCCAACCTGAAATCTCAACCATCACTCGAGGCCATCTGCTCATAAACCATATATGCAGACATACATAAAACATGCTACGAACGCAATTGTGGCTTCAAAATTTTCGACTGAGATCTCATTGACTGAGTCAATCCCCGATACCTCGAAACCAATTTCCCAACTCAAGTCCCAAAATGCACCCGAGTGCATTGGGAACCGAACTAAATATTTACACAAGTTTTAAAAGACAATACGGACCTCTCAGAATCGATGGATTCAAGAAAAATATCTGTTTACCCAAAAGTCTACTTGAGTCAACTCTTTTTTTCTTTAAGCCTAAATTCCCACAAAGTCACTCAAATCATATCCAAAGACCTTAGGAAGCGTGTCAACGGTCCCCACGGGTCAAATGTGAGCTAAAAAAGCTCAAGAAAGGATCAAAAGCATCGAAAAAGCAATAATGACCAAACGGGTCATTACACAAGCACATGAGCTAATCTACACATCCTAACTTACTTGTTGGCTTAGATTCAACTTAACTGTGGCAAGCTTAAGGTCAATTTCAAGCATACCATTTACGGAGAGGGGTGGACATGAAGACTGACTAGTTATGCCTTAGTCAAGTCATTAAATCACATAAGCAATTTTTTTAGATACAAAATACCCTATACTGAGCATGTAGCATGCTTCAGGTTATGATAATTTAATCTCAAAGACAGGACTGAACCTCTACTAAAATAGATATGCATCTTTGACACATTCTATGACAATACTAGCATGAAGACTCCATACCTACTCATTTTCAAGCATATCAGTTATATTCAAGCAAAAGAAAGTTTAACATGATATTCATATTCATATAGCAAATAAGACTACAAGATCTCAAACATACCAATACATACAAAGGGTCACAAAAATTAAAATAGGGCTTAAAGATATGGGAGCAACACAGGTAAAAAAAAAAAAAAAATCTTTCTAACATCAAGTGACCTCCTAATCAGTCCCATTGCTGTCCACTTTCATACATAAATAGGATTACGAGCATGTAGGGTAGTTATACTTCAATACGTAAAATAGACAAGGCAACTGAACCAACTAAACATATATATGAGACATGAATTGAGGCTAAGAACTACTTGAAGGGAATCATTTCAAATGCAGTAGAAGGATCTATACTTAAACCATCTACACAGAGTCTTATAGGGTAAATAGGGTCCAAATATGGTGAACTAATAAAGCATTAAGGTCATTTTAAATTCTCAGAAAAGGACTCCATATCATTCTTTAGATTTTTTACGCAAGTGTATGAGCAACAGATTCAATCTCCACATAAATGAGGCAACATGATTATATAGAAACATTAGGGCAGCATCGATAGACTAACATTAGGGAAAGCATAGGCATAAGGGCATAACTGGTCAAGAGTGGCATACAAGACATGGTTTTATCTCAAATGATAATTGTGGAGTCTTATTAGGTAGAATAAGATTCACACAAAACATAAAAACTAGCTTAAATGGTTACACACATCACTGATTGCATCTAGAGTCTCATAAAGGCATTAGATAGCACACAGTCTCACATTAAGCTAATCTAAGCCGGTAGTTATGTTAATATAAAGCTAATTGACAATAGAAGAAATGTCATGCTTACACAAACAGATGATAAGACTAAATCAAAGTCGATCTAAACTAATCTTTGAACATGTATGAACTACTAAACTAAACTTACTTAGTGACTAATCGAAGATAGCATAATTAAACCAACACTGAATTACCATATAACATAACTATCTACTAACACATAGGCACCAAATAAACCATATATACAGAAAAACACTAAAGAACATTATAAAAATAAAGGAGGAAGGTTTACCTTTTCTGTATGAAGCCTAGGTCGAAAATGGAGTTGAGAAGATCTTCTTGCTCCATAAACACCAAAGCTCAGCCACAAAATGAGAAAAATAAATGATTAAAATTTTTACTAACTCAATTAGTTAAAGGTATTAGCAAAATACTAAAACTCTAGGTACCTGGAGTTTTTTGTGAGTATCTCTCCGTGTGTGTATTGTGAGATACGAAGTTCTTTATATATAACCCCAAATCTGAAACCCTAGTCTTGAATTTCAATGTGGGACTAGTGAGTTTTGGGGGGAATTCTCTTGAATTCCCCCTTCAAATCAACATCACCCAGTCAAATTTCGAAATTAAAAATCGAATACAACAAAGATCATTAAGAAAAATCAGTCCTTTTGACCGTAAAGTGCAGAAAAGCAAAGTAAAAGGGAGGGTTATACCTCCTTTGGTTGTGGCAAGGTGGAGAGAGGAGGCAAATATTTAATGCTTTGCCTCAATCGGCCAAAGCATAGTACGTCTAACTTGTTGCCATTTTTGGCAACGATGACGATGCTGAGAGAGAAATTCATGAAGGGCTGGCTAAGGTTTCTCATACAAACCCTCTTCTACGAGTAATGAGACCTTCAAGTCTGTTTGGCGTGCCTGTGTGTATATGGTTTGGCTGACTTGGGCCGGGTTAGGTCTTAACAGACTGGGCTTGGCCTTTTTTTAAAAGAAAAGGAGATGGGCAAATTACAATTTAGCAATTTTGTATGTATGTATATCTGTGTATACATATATATATATGGAAGGGGTAAAATACAATTTAGCAAATAGCCAAAATAAAAAATGTTACAATTAATTAAAAATTTCAATTATTACCAAATTAAAACTAATTAACCAATTAATTCCTTTTAAAAATTCGGCTATATGCATAAAGTGACTAATTTTGTAACCTAATTGACTTAAATTATGTAATTGTCTATAAGCATCTAATTAATTATGATTAATTTTAAATTATAAATGCAAACTATGATTATGCAAATTTTGAAATTGAGAGGTAAAATGATTATTAATTTAATTAATCGAATTTCTTGAATTTAAACGGAGTAAAATATTTGTCAATTTGAAACTTCATAATTTATACAATTAACTAAATAATTGTTTTGAGTTATTTTTCTGATTAATTAATCTTGACTAGTAATAAAATACATAAATGATTTTTTAAATGGCTTGCAAGACATATCTGAAGTTATTTTTCCAAATTAAGTGGCAAAACATTATCAAAATAATTTTGTAAAATCATCGAAATTTGACAAACCTGATTTTTGGTTGACCAACTTCAAAATAGTTTTCTTTTTGATGCAATTTTCAAATATATGGTCGGACCTTGGTCTCTGGGTTTCCTACATATCTCAGGTTACATGAGAATTCAAGCCATTTATAGTTCGACTCAATTAGACTTCTAAGTGCAAGTTCAAGCAAATTTCAAATTTTCCAACGTCAAAACTGAGAAACCCGGAGTGGTTTGTTGGAGTATGACTGACTCTCTGGCATTGAGTCTGCCTACATATCCCTGGTCTTGGGAATCAAGTCACTTGTAGTTCGACTCAAGGGAATCCCTTATACAAGAATGCCTTTGTGTTTTTTCGGTGTGTGCCCAACCGATTACGGGAATTTATCAAAAGAAAACAAGTAATGCAAGCAAATAAACACAAATTTGTGTGGCTGAGCATGAGGTGGAGCGATCTTCCAATTCGTGACCGGAGAGCTTGACTCTCATGGGCACCCTATCTCGACCAGCTGCGTAAGAAAAAGTTTCGCGTTTGCTCCGCATGCATCTGGGTCTGGTTTGATCAGCTTGATCCTCTCTTTGGCAGCTGCTAACCTACTTCCATCTGTTAGGGTAACGTTGTGGTTGACATTTTGGTCTTGTTCTACTTTTTCCGTCCTTGCGCAACTTTGGTTTGTACCTTCTTGGTTTTACAGGTTGACCTTCTCAGCCTCGTTTGAATCTAAATGACCATTTCAGCCTTGCGTCTTTGCTTTACAACCCTGCGTGTTTTCTGACAGCCCTCTTGGATGCTTTCTGAAAATAAGTGAACTTCTTGGCATTGTTTGTTTCGCTAGACCTCCTCCAGCCTTTGTTTGTATGAAATGGCCTCCTGGCAGCCTTGCATGAATAACCTTCTTGGCGATATGGCCCTTTTGGCAGTATGGCGCTCTTGGTTGTATGGCTGTAGCGGGTCGATATTTTTTCCGATTCGTATTTGCACTTTTCTCATTTAAAAAGGAAAGTGTCCCGGGGAAGTACGGTTGTCAATCGTACTGGGAAAAAAGAAAAATATACCTCTACGGGATGGTGCTCTAAATGGACTTTATTTTTAGAGTCACCACCTAATTTTTAGGAAATTAGGAAAAACGATTCGAAAAGGGTTCATTTAAAACGGCTAAATTTTAAAAGAAAACCTAATCTAACCGAAGTATGAGTAAGGGCTCTGGTGATCCCCTGGAGAAGGTGTTAGGCACCCCGGTATTAAGGATCCGTAAAATACGGTTGACTTACGGGTTCTAATAGTGTGCTTAAATGTTTTGAATTTTTTTTGATAAAAATTGCATAAGTTTTCGTATTTCCACAGTAAAGAGTCAGTTTTTCACGCAAAAACACACTTTCGAAAAATAAAAGTGGTATAGTTTTGCCCGAAATTGGGCATCGGGTGTCGGACTAGAACACTTAGGCTAATACCCGAAGGGTCTTGACTATACGTAAGTCGACCCAAAAAATAGTTTTGAAAAATATTTCGAAATATAGAAAAATAGTTTTAAGAAAATAATTTAGATACACTATTATAGCCCATATAATATCCTACATATATATAGTCCATTTTTTATTCTATCCTTTGCTAAGTTTTAGTCAAATTTTATTTTTTAAACTTAAGTCTAATTAATCATATTAGTCTCAAAAGTTTTGTCCAAATCAGTCCACACGTCCAAGTCCATAGGGTTTTATAAATGTTCAAATTAGTCCCACATTTTACAAAGTCGGCAGTTTTGGTCCTTTAATCAAATCAGTCCCAATTTGCATTTAAAGTCTCAAAATTAATCTTGATTTTTGTAGTAAACTCGTTTTGTTGACTTTAAAATATTATAATCTCATAAGGGTTTCAATTGACGTAATAATTGCACAAATAATAACTTAAAATGCGTAATTGAATGAGATAGAGAATTTGGGCCGACCAAGCCCAAATAGAGAAGTAAATATGCAATTTTGGTTCCTTGGGTCCAACGTTTGCTCCAGATTGTGCTCCATTTTGTAGACTTGATCTATACACATTGGTGGGCCTCGTGGAAACCCACAAATGGGTTTTGAGAGGTATAAGATGCAAAGGGTATGTTCAGCAATTAAAATTAGATACGATAATTAAACTAAATAACTTATTACAAAGCCAAAATATGAATTACAACTTTCTGGGCCAAGCCCAATAATAAATGATGCTAATCAGAACGTATGTGTCACGACCCAACCTAGGGCCATGACGAGTGACCGAGCTTGACCTGTCCAATAACCTAACTTGTGTTACCTGTACTCAAACATGACATTCAATAGGGTCTATTTAACTAAGTTTGAAAGTTGTAAACCGAATACCAAAGTCCATCTATAACTCAAAACATACTTATATATATGGAACATATCACAAGGCAAACCGACAAGGCTGCCGATACTTTTGTACAACAAAGCAAAGGCCGGCAAGGCCAAACAGTACCCATGACACCCACGCTGTCCACAGACTACTATAAGAGTATGATCGTACATAAGTGACGGGACAGGGCCCCGTCGTACCTATAATATATACAAACAAAAGTATACCAAAACAGGAATAATCTCCGAAGCAAGTGGAGCTGCCTGACTCTCAATACTGACTCCTCCTAGGTGGCTGGATTGTCTAACCGCGTCCCTAAACCTATGGCCATGAAACACAGCCCTCGCAGAAAGGGGGTCAGTACGGAATATGTACTGAATATGTAAGGCAATACTAAATCATAAAACAAGGAAAGCGTAACTGTAAGCAAGTTTAGAAAGCAACCTGGGAGTAACCCGGAATAGCATTTATGAACCATGTCATATGGTCCTTTACACAATTCTAACATATCACGATATAAATATAGAATATCCTACTTATAGCCGCTTCCGGCTAATAACACAATAGTCCCTTCGGACGGCCGCTTCAGCGTAGTCATGATGGCCCGCTTCGGGCGGACGGCTTCCGGCTTAGCTAGGGTGGCCCTTACAGCGGCCACTTCCGGCTTAACAATATCACGATCCGAGTGATCGGTGGAACAATAACAATACATATGATATACAGTATGAATATGTAATGAAGTTACAAAACGTTGCACCCCTTTCAGAGTGGTTTTGATTACAACTCCCTTTGGAGAGACTTTGAGAATAAGTTTTAGAGTTTCCTTCATTTACCATTTGCTTTGTAGTGAACATGTAAGTATAATATATCGCAAAAGATTCCTTTGAATTATCAACAAGAGTATAGCATGAACGAAACAAGACAATGGATATCGACTACTAAACAAACTAAGAATAGAGTACTTATATTTTACGTTCTTTAGGAGTCATATAAAAGGAATCATGCCAAAATAGGAAAGAAGGGTTAGCCTTACATACCTTATTTACGGCTCAAGCAAATCCTCGAGTCCCCTCTCGAGCTTAGTCAACTAGAACACAATCAACAATATAGGGATTAGGACTAGGCCAACAAGATTATTCTAACTAATCATTTATTCTTTCGCCTAACGGGATTTGGACAGCATCTCCTCTATAGTCCTTCCAACCTAACAATTCCAAATTTAGCTAATATACCAACAATAACATCAGCAACAACAAACCCAACGATATTCCATCAATAATATATCTAAATCCATCATAATATTCCATCCAAAACAACTCCACAAACCGACGCCTTATACGATTTATACGGTAATTATAACGATGTGTTTGACACTTTGTCAGTCGGATCAATCGAGAATCAAGTTAATAACGTGATAAATAACTTAAACATACCTTTAATGGTCAACAACCACGAAATCAACAACTTACAAGTCCACCTTTTGGCTTAAAACGACGGCAACAACTCGTTCTATACTTTACCATTCACAAGCCTCGGGATTCGGGACCTCAAACTTGCTCGATTCTCTACTTTCTCTCTCTAACTCTCCTCTCTCTCTCTCTCTCTCTAAAAGGTTGTGGACTGCTTGATTTGTGAATGAATGAATTTGTATTATTTTATCCCTTATATATGGTTCTTGGGTCGGTTCCCACCGAACTTGAGTCGGGTTGGGCCGAGCCCACTGCCCAGTTTGACTTTTCTGCCTTAAAACATCTATAACTTTTTATCCCTATGTCGTGTGAAGGCCAACAACCTATGGTTGGAAAGTTATTTCAATTATCTACAACTTTAATTTTTTATGTTTTCCCAAATTCTAAACTTATAATGGCTTGTTGCTTTTGTAAAGCTAGATCACCCGAAAACGTATCCTTAAATGCTTATGCTCATATTTGGCTTAAGTGTCCTTCTTAAGACTTGCTCAACTTTCCATGTACTATTCATATAAATTGTCATATGCCCTTTATAAAATCCCGACATGTGAGCCCCACCTTAACTTACGGTTACAAGGGCCATTTATCAAGTAACGTATTAGCTTGACTTACCAATATGGCCTCCGATATTATCTATATGTTATTCTTATACATATATAACAGAATCATCATCCCTAATCCTTGTATATCTTTACTCTCCCCTGAGCCCAAACTAAGTCGTCTGCAATCTTGGTAACGCGAAATTTTCTGAGGTGTAACAGTATGGAAGCCTAAATAGAGATATAATCACCAATAATAATCCACTGAAACAACCCAACAACGTGCCAGGACCAACTAATGGCCCAGCTACCTTTTCTCTTCAAAATTCTAAGTGTAGCAACCTCATATAAACAATATACCCCCTTGATATACCCTTTCATTTCTTCAAAAATTTTCTAAGTATAGCGTATGGTATACCTAGATATACTAGTATTACTGATTTTAACTATGTTTTAACTAAGTATAAACTGACTATACAAAGTATATCTCTCGTATATCCCGAGGATCAAAGAGGCAAAAAACCCCAAAG